>NC_091187.1:21899589-22202089 GCF_040958095.1 Procambarus clarkii
CTCTCTCTCTCTCTCTCTCTCTCTCTCTCTCTCTCTCTCTCTCTCTCTCTCTCTCTCTCTCTCTCTCTCTCTCTCTCTCTCTCTCTCTCTCTCTCTCTCTCTCTCTCTCTCTCTCTCTCTCTCTCTCTCTCTCTCTCTCTCTCTCTCTCTCTCTCTCTCTCTCTCTCTCTCTCTCTCTCTCTCTCTCTCTCTCTCTCTCTCTCTCTCTCTCTCTCTCTCTCTCTCTCTCTCTCTCTCTCTCGATCTCTCTCTCTCTCTCTCTCTCTCTCTCTCTCTCTCTCGATCTCTCTCTCTCGATCTCTCTCTCTCTCTCGATCTCTCTCTCTCTCTCGATCTCTCTCTCTCTCTCGATCTCTCTCTCTCTCTCGATCTCTCTCTCTCTCTCTCGATCTCTCTCTCTCTCTCGATCTCTCTCTCTCTCTCGATCTCTCTCTCTCTCTCGATCTCTCTCTCTCTCGATCTCTCTCTCTCTCGATCTCTCTCTCTCTCGATCTCTCTCTCTCTCTCTCGATCTCTCTCTCTCTCTCTCGATCTCTCTCTCTCTCTCTCGATCTCTCTCTCTCTCTCGATCTCTCTCTCTCTCTCGATCTCTCTCTCTCTCTCGATCTCTCTCTCTCTCTCGATCTCTCTCTCTCGATCTCTCTCTCTCGATCTCTCTCTCTCGATCTCTCTCTCTCGATCTCTCTCTCTCGATCTCTCTCGATCTCTCTCTCCCTGTTTCATGCAGGTCTTCGTTTCCCATTCGGTATTCAATGTCTGGCCTCTTATTTCCACCGCCTAGTTTCATTACCTTACATTTACTTAGGTTGAACTTTATTAGCCATTTGTTGGACCATATTCCTTCAGTTTATCTAGGTCATCTTGTAGCCTCATATTATCTTCCTGTCTTAATCCTCAATTTTGCATCAGCAAACATTGAGAGGAACGAATATTTTCCTTCTGAGAGATCATTTACATATACATCATAAACAGTATAGGTCGAAGGACTGATCCCTGTGGGTTTCTCGTCTGTATTTCCTTTTTTTCCCTTTGAACCGGGACGAACTGACACCTGCTGCCTCCTTACACTTGTGTGCTGTAGTCCTTCATGTCTTGGGCCGTCTTTCCTCTGAGCTCTGTTTCCCACGTTATATCTGTTAGGAATTTTCTTATCTCTCCATAGTTTCCCTTTTGGAATGCCAGTTTTTTGTTTTCTGGGCTTTTCCTTGAGTACATTAACCCTACCTCGATCAGACACTCAAACATCAATACACTCTGATCACTCATTCCCACAGGGGGCTTTGAAACCGATATCCGTCATGTCGAAATCGTTCAGAGAGAAGGTCAGGTCGAGTCTCGCCGGTTCATCATTGCCGCTCATTCTTGTGGGTCCCCTGATATGCTGACTTAAAGTTTCTTGTCGCCACTGCCAACAGTTTAGCTCTCCATGTTTCCTCCTCCTCCATGCAATTCCTTGTTTTTCCCAGTCTATCCTTCTTTAATTGAAGTTCCCCATGATGAGCAGATGAGATCAATTTTTATAGGCAGCAGAGGCTGCTCTCTCAATTATATTGTCAACAATTATGTTGTCATACTCAGGCCTGGGTCTTCCGTCATTAGGTGGTGGGTTATATATCACTGCCACTACTACTATTGGTCCTCCCATCGTCATGGTGCCTGTTATGTAGTCGTGGCGATCACGCCATGCTGTGGTGGCGATCACGACAATACATTCAAACAATGCCCTTCTTACATAGCAGCAGCAGCAAAAATGAAGGTTCTCCTTACCACCAACCTGCAATACAGCAATGCATTGAAACAACCTTCCCCAGCCCATCACCAACCTCTACCTCACACTCAACCACAACCTTCGCGTGTACTGGATATCCCTGTCTCCGACAACCCCACAACCCCAGGGTCCAACCATCTCCCACATAATGCACAAATGGATCCTGATTTAGTTGAAACTCTTGTCACGTCCATTGAAAATGCACTAGAAAAGACACTGGACTGACTTCTAACTAAATTTTTTACACAAGTAACACAACCCATCCCTGAGGCCGACCCAACAGACACCCCATCAACAGCTACAGACACTGACCATTGCTGGACACACACTGTTTGAACAGATGATGGAAAAACTCATAATTAACTCCTTAGCATGCCTCACCAAAACCACTTCCCAGGCTGACTTGCCACAACCACCAGTATCAAGCCTAAGACACAGCCCCCATCCACATCCAGGTATCCAACACGTACCACTATTGGCGCACCAAAGTAAGGTAAGGTAATTATCAATAGAAGGCACCAAACCGGGAAGGCTATGTAGCACCATCAAAGTGCGAAATAATCAGAGGGCGCTAAATATCACCAAGAATGCCAATACGAGAACAAAAACGTATAAGGCGAACGATATCAAAAGTATCCGATTCACCAAGAATTCTACCGAGGGACAAGCGACCGCGAGGGACGGTCGGAAAGCAAGACACACGCTCGTCCTGGAAGTCAGGACATTCAACAAGGATATGCACAACTGTAAGAGGGACAACGCAATTCGGACAATAAGGAGCAGGGCGGCGCTCCATTAAGTGACCGTGGGTTAAGCGAGTATGGCCAACCCGCAGCCATGCCAAAGCAGTTTCCCACCGCCAGTTATGGTGGCAGGAGGAAGGCCACGGGGGACACTACGTTTGAGAGTACGCAGCTTGTTACTAACCACAGAGGACCAACAACCCTGCCAACTTGCAAGGATGGAGGAATGAATAACAGGATAAAAGTCGGAATAAGGAATATCTTTACGGGAGATGGGACAAGAACGGATAGCTTCCTTAGCAGCAGCATCCGCACATTGAAAGAAACACCAATACGGCTGGGAACCCAGCAAAACTCCACTGATTTAAATTTACTAGAAATAAAAAACAGCCAATGTTGAATCTTGATGACCACCGGATGGACAGGATTAAAGGACCCTAGAGCCATGAGGGCACTACGAGAGTCAACTACAACCTCAAAGGAATTGGCGCACCAAGGAAAACAGACACATCCATAACCCAAACATCCTAAACGGCTTCCCTAACCTTCATGACTTGGAACGCAAATAGCATTAAAACAACCCTCACAGAACTTAAACAATTCCTCTACTCATCCAAACCGGACTTGGCTGGACTTGGATTCATCACCGAATCCTGGCTCACTCCCAAGCAAAACCCTATATTTAAAAACTTTCAGATGCAGAGACTGGACAGATCCAACCGTATCGGGGTGGTATTTTCCTCCTAATACGGAGTAATACGATATGTAAACCTGTAACACTTACACATTTTGTTAACGGTAAACTAGAAATTTTAGCATGTCTAATATCTTACAATGGTAAACACATATCCTTTCTGGGTATATACAATCCTGGTGGCATAATAAACTTAAATGAACTGGAATTCTATCTTAACCAATTACCACACCCGATCATTATTACAGGTGATCTCAATGCTAACCACCCCACATGGAGTAGAGGCACCCAAAATACTGCAGGCACCGATCCGTACAAATACTTCAACACTGCACCATACATTCTTCTTTCGCCGTATGCAACCTACTTTAACTACAGAACCATTTGTGAAGCCTCACTTGACATCTGCTTTGGCTCGGCGCACTTTCAACATGAACTACAGTTTCATACTGGACCAGATATTGGTAGTGACCACAAACCCCTCATTATAAAATTTACTAACTTTCAGCCACCAACCCACCCCCTAACGCTCCCCAAGTGAAACATTAAGAAACTAGATGAGAAAAAATGGGCTGATATTGCCTGTCTCCCAGATACAGACGATGCAGATCCAAATACGTGACTGTCCACAATCACCTCCGCCATAAATTCTGCAATGACCCAAATGTTCAAGAAAACTTCAGGACATGGGTCCAACAAACCACTTAAACCGTGGTGGAACGTGGAATGTGCACGAACAGTCGCTTTACGCCGACGAGCCATACAAAAACAAAGACGTCAACCCTCCCTACAGAACTGGGTCAATCTCCGGTGGGCCACGGCATCGGCCAAAAAAAACATACTATCAGCAAAGCGAGCATCATGGGCAACATTCTGTGACAGCCTCACACCCACCACGCCACACTCAAAAGTCTGGGCTACATTTAACAGCATTAGAGGTCGCCAAAAATTCCCTTCATTTTTCCTGATGATCAACGGTTCACTCTG
Organism: Procambarus clarkii; assembly: GCF_040958095.1. Taxonomy (NCBI): domain Eukaryota; kingdom Metazoa; phylum Arthropoda; class Malacostraca; order Decapoda; family Cambaridae; genus Procambarus; species Procambarus clarkii. Next base: position 21,903,782 of record NC_091187.1, read on the forward strand.
TCAAACACCTCAGGAGCGTGAAAACGTTCTTGCTGAATGCCTTAAAGTTACCCTCTCAACACCCTTTCGTCAAGCCCAAGAACTCTCCCTCAGACAAGAAATTGACCGTGCCTCACTGCTACCCATGCTCGGCGTCGACAACATGTACACCTTATGCGAGCTATAATTATCCTTAAATCGCCTACCTATTGGCAAGGCACCTGGAGAAGATGGAATTCCATATGAACTCATTAAATATCTTAAATCGACTGCACATAGTACTCTCCTAAACTATTACAACCTATGCTCGACTCACGGAAATATTCCCTCACAATGGCAGACCAGTATTATTCTTCCGTTCCTTAAACCAGGAAAAGACCCATCCCAATCTGCATCATACAGACCTATTTCCCTACTATCATGTCTCAGTAAAGTCATGGAAAGGCTAGTACATATTCGCCTCTAGTGGCACCTTGAGTATAACAACATTATACCGTCACTCCAAGCTGGATTTCGACCGCAATGATCCACACTTGATCAAATACTCTGCCTTAAACATGAAATCTGCACCTCTCTCAGAAGCAGTAAATTTTGTCTTGTTCTCTACCTAGACCTCAAAGGAGCTTTTGACAGCATTCCTCATACTTGCCTCCTGGCAAAGCTTGCACGTTTAGGTGTACAGGGAAGATTATTTTTATGGTTACAGTCCTATCTTATGAACAGGACCTCTAAAGTCTATATACAAGGCGAGTTTTCCGATGACATCCCAATACAAACGGGTGTCCCGCAAGCCTCCATACTAAGCCCAACTCTTTTTGTTGCATTATTAGAAGATTTTCCTAACACCCATCCTGTTCACCTCCCGACTTAACATTGTATTATTCTGACAATGCCTTACCTAATACGGTCTCAACAACGCAAACAGCACTTGACCACCTCATAGATTGGACACAACAATGGGGCCTTCAAGTTAGTACTACCAAAAGCTGTTATCAGATTTTCACTAAAATAGACTACTTCATCTATCCACCCTCACAATACACAACACTCCCATCCAACATGTATGAGAACATAAATACCTTGGCATGCACTTAGACTCTCTCTTACTTACCTAGAAAGCACACATTCCAAATCTTAAACAGATGACAACCCCGGCTCGCCATACTTAAAGCCCTCACTGGCACCACCTGGGGAGCACACCATAAAATCTTCCTCCGTTTCTATACAACCAACATTCACAGCCAACTAGACTATTGTTGCCAAGCATATGCGTCGGTTGCGCCTACTAACCTACAGAGCCTCGAGGTCATCCAAAACAATGCCATGCGACTTACATGTGGCATAATTCGTTCCACTCCTATCCTCGGACTTTACGGGAAACGGGCCTCACAAGCTTAGGCACCAGACGAAACATAATGTGTGGCAACTATCTGTCACTCTATACCACTGCTCACCACACCCACCCAACCATACAGATCCAAAATTAACCCAACAGTTAACCCACATAACCCCCGCTTCCCAACCAATCACTCGCAACCTTTCCTCACACGTGCTACAAATAACCTCAATATAGACCTCTCTCTACTCCAAAACTCTGAAACCCAACTTACTGTTCCCCCTATTCCACCCTGGCTTTATACAACTCCTAATACAGCAGTACAACTGGATGACAACATTCCAAAGTCTGCACCAAACTCAGCCATAGCCTCAGTCTTTACCTCAACAATGAAAAATTGCTACCCAAATACCACAGTGATTTATACAGATGGATCTCACATCATGAACAACGTACCGTCGGTCACTAGTGCTGTATGGATACCGGAATACCATATCAAGCAGGGATGGCGGTTACTAAACCAACTATCTATTTTCACAGTGGAATTATATGCCTTATATCAAGCTCTCCAAATAATCACAACATTACTAATTAGGATATATACAATCTGTAGTGATTCCAAGAGTGCGATTCAAGCAATTATGTACTCTTCAAAAACGTGCAAGGAGTTTGTTTACCCATGCGTTCAACTTCTTCATAAACATCAATTGAACGGTTATGAAACCTCTATCCAATGAGTCTCAGTGCAGTGTGGTATTCTCCATAATGAACTTGTAGACCAACTAGCCAAAGCGATGCACAACATGCCTCACATTACTCATCATCCAATTCCTCATGTTGCACGCAAAGGAGCCTTCAAAGATACCATCACCCAAGATTTTGCAACGAAATGGAAATCGTCATGCTCACCTTTCTACTATGGGTCCATTAAAAAGAAATGGGAAACTTGGAAACATGTCAGATATAAAAGCAGAGAAATTGATGTAACGATGACCAGATTAAGGCTGGGACACACCAAACTGGCAGCACACAGCTCCAAGTACAGAACAGACATCAACGAACTCTGCATCCACTGTCAGATGCCTGAAACAATGGAACACTATCTCCTTTACTTTTTCCGACATCATAGTGCCAGAGTAAATTTCAAACAAGTCTTTATCGCACTTAAAATACCCTTCCCCATTGAGCATATATTAAGTGGAGGTGACCACTCATTACGGGAAAAATGCCAAATAGTCAAAGTACTGGGTAAATATCTCCAGTCGACCAACAAATTGGGTCACATCTGACCTGCGCCACATTTATACCTGTCGCCACTAACAGCTAAACACACAAAACAAATGCCTTGTCGCAACATCATGGATCAGCTGACGCCATGAACACAACATCCCCCCCCCCTATGGTGCGGCAAGTCTCCCTCTAACACACACCTCTGTTTTAGTTGCCGCTCCTCTATCTACAGCACAATGCAGCAAGCAGCTTTGAAACTCTTATCATCCTCAACATAAACGTGTCTACCAACATCTGTACTGGTGCAGTCATCGGGAGGACAAACCCTTCATGCAAACTGCACCTACTATCAAGAAGTAGTAGTTATGTAGTCTCTGAACTCCTCACTGCTCGGAATAACCATCTCCTTGAAACTTCATTCCTTTCTCATCAGTCTCACTCCGGCTTCTCCCCATCCTTCCTTCTCTTTTCTTATTACTGTGTAGTCCTGGGTAAACACCACATTCGTTATGATTCCTGAGAATCTCTTTCTATGAGCCCAATTACTTCCGGGTTCCTTTCTTGCGCATGTTCCCTAAGTTCACTTGCCTTGCTTGTAATCCCATCTATGTTCCAGTACATCATCTTGAAGCTGACACTCTTCTGGCCATACTCAGTTTTTGTTGATTCCACTGGAGTAGAGGGAGGAGTGTCCGGGGTGGGATCCCACCTAGGAAGGGGGACTTGGGGGAGGGGGGGGGGGGGCGAGGGGTCTGGAAGGATCTGGAATAGGGGGGCTAGAAGGGTTTGGGGGGAAGTGTGGGAGAGAGGGTCTGGGGGTCAATTAGGACATAGGATGGAGGAGTAGGGGGGGAGGAGGGTGGTCAGGGGGGGATGAAATGGAGCCTTTGGTGGTGGTGGGGGGGTAAAGAGGTCAAGGGTTGGGGAGGGGGAGGGGAACCTAGGGTGGGGTGGCAGGGAGGGAGGGGGGTAGGGTAGGAAAGGAAGCTTGGGGTGTGGGGACAGGGGTGGGGGAAGGGGTTGAAGAAGAAGGGCAAAGGGGGGAGCTTGGGGGCCTGGGTCTGGGAACAGGGTGAGGGGGGGGGCATGGTCTGGGGAGGGTCTCTACTGGTTGGGGAGGTGCAGGTGAATATAGGGGGAAATGGTCGTTGGGTGGGAGGCTTCTGTTACATCCCTACCTGGGAAAACTGACCTGCTGGTGGGGACATTTGGCCTTCTCTCTGAGGTTACTGGAGATGTTGAGCCTAGTCCTGTTGCTCCCCCATCTCATCCCTTTCTTTGTGTCTCCTTGTTTGCAGCCTTCCTTCTCTCTTCCCTCGTCATGTTCCTTTGCAGGAAAACTTCCTTTTATTCCCTTGACATCAAAAGTCTGCTCTTCCTAGATAGATCTTCCTCGTTCGTGAACACTAACTTTATCAATCGTTTCCGTTCCTTCTTGTAGCTGCCCAGCCTGAAAACCTTCTCTATGTTGCCATTAGCCCCCTTCCATATCCAGGCCCTCCAAGACGGTCCTCCTTGGTCGGTCCTTTCCCCCTTCTCTATTTCTCCTGGTCGGAACCTCCCGGTTCCTGTACTCCTACAACTATAACAAATCTTTATCTTTCCATCATAAGTGCACTTAGCAGCGTCCTGGGAAGTAGCTGCTTCCTCTAAAGCAGCCTTGGCACCGGAGTTGTTTTGCAGCATTTCTACAAACGAGGGTCTCCCTGGAAGGAGCCCTCCATCAGTTACAGCCCTAGTTTCCAGGAGGTTGCTTGCCTCGTATTGGTTCGAAATTTGATTTTCCCCGAGCCTCCTTTGCAAATAAAAAGCAAAACCCACTGCTAGTACTGGACCTATTTGTTCAAGTGAAGGTTTATACACTGAGGATGACAAAGAAACTAGTGAAATCCTAAAAAAGCAGTCTGAGGACAGCATGAAAGTAGAAGATTCGGACAACTTCTTTATGCGAGATATCCAAACCCCTGTAAATATAACTGATATCAACACGAGCGTGGCAGATTTCGAAAGAGAAATTGACAATATGCCCATGCACTGAGCCCTGGGTCAAGACTCATGGAATTCAATATTTATATAGAAATGCAAAGTGCCAGAAGCACAGGCACTCAGTATAGTTTGGAGGAAGAGCTTGGACATGGGAAATACCAGATGCGCTTAAAGCAGCAAACATAACTCCTCTACACAAGGTAGGAAGCAAAGCCTTGGCAAAGAATTATAGACCAGTTGCACTAACGTCCCACATCATAAAAGTATTTGAGATAGTGATCAAGAGTCAGGTCACTAGTTTCATGGAGACCATTGACTTTCATAACCAAGCCAACTTGGATTTAGAGCGGGAAGTGATCAAGTAGCCTTTCACAACTACTTGACCACTACGACAAAGTCACTGAGGCATTAGAAGAAAAACAGAATGTAGATGTGGTATACACGGACTGCGCAAAGGTATTTGATAAATGTGACCATGGAGTGATAGCACACAAAATGAGGTCAATGGGAATAACTGGTAAAGTAGGACGGTGCATACTCAATTTTGTGTCGAAAAGGACACAAAGAATAACAATCAGCCATATAAAATCGAGTCCAAGCGCAGTTAAAAGCTCCATACCTCAGGGTACAGTCTTTGCATAATTTTTCCCATATTCTTATATCAGATATAGACAAAAATACAACTCACAGCTTCGTATTTTCCTTTAGATATGACACAAAAATCGGCATGAAAATTGCCTCTGTTTACGACATTTAACAACTACAAACAGATATTAATAAAGTTTTCGTTTGGCTGAAGAAAATAACACGATGTTTAACAGTGATAAATTCCAGGTACTCGGGTACGGTAAAAATAAGGACCTTAAACATAATACAGGGTACAAAACACAAATGTGCCCATAGTAGGAAAACAGCATGTCAAGGATTTGGGAATAATGATGTCCGACGACCTAACGTTTAGGGAGCATAACCAAGCAAATATCGCGTCAGCCAGAAAAATGATAGGATGGATTTCGCTAACTTTCAAATCCAGGGATCCCCTCACGATGGTTGTACTTTTCAAATCACTTGTACTGTTCCGTCTTGAGTACTGCTCAGTACTCACTCACCCCCTTCAGTGCAGGAGAGATTGCTGAAATAGAGGGAATACAGATAACATAAATCGCATACATACATATACAGCACCTAAATTATAGGGATTGTCTCAAAGCTCTCCAAATGTACTCGCTAGAAAGGAGACGAGAGAGATACCAAATAATATGCACATGGAAAATACTGGAGGACCAGGTCCCAAATCTGCACATTAAAATACCAATGTACTGGAGTGAACGACATGGAAGAAAAGGCAGAATAGAACCAGTGAAGAGCAGAGGTGCCATAGTCACAATCAGAGAACACTGTATAAACATCAGAGGTCCGCGGTTGTTCAACATCCTCCCAGCGAGTATAAGAAATATTGCCGGAACAACCGTGGACATCAAGAGAAAACTAGATTGTTTTCTAAAAGAATTGCCGGACCAACTGGGCTGTGGTGGGTATGTGGGCCTATGGGCCCACATACAAAGGAATGCCTCCCTGATATGTCTGATGTCTCCCCCCCTCACAGTTACTCACTGTTTCCTGTTGCTTAGATACTTCCTTATCTACTGGAGCACCTTATCTTTTATGCCTGCATGTTGTTCCAACTTTCCTAACAGCCTTTTATGGGGTACTGTGTCAAAACCTTTCTGACAGTCCAAGAAAATGCAGTCTGCCCACCCTTCTCTTTCTTGCCTAATTTTTATTGCTTGGTCATATAATTCTATTAAACCTGTGAGGCACGATTTACCATCTCTGAACCCATGCTAGTGGTGGTGTGTTACAAAGCTATTTCCCTCCAGATGCTCTACAAGCCTTTTCCTCACGATCTTCTCCATCACCTTGCGTGGTATACAAGTTAGGGAAACTGGCCTGTATTTCAGTGCCTCTTGCCTGTCACCCTTCTTGTATATTGGGACTACATTAGCTGTCTTTCAGCTTTCCAGTAGGTCTCCTGTTTCCAGTGACCTGTTATACACCATAGAGAGTGGCACACTTAGTGCTTCTGTACTTTCTTTTAGAATCCATGGTGATATTCTGTCAGGCCCACCAGCCTTTGTCACAGCCAGCTCCAACAGATTCCTTTTTGACATCATCACTGGTGAGGTCAAATTCCTCCAAGGTTGCTTGATCTGCCTCCTCATTTAGTGCACGGGCATCTCCTTGCTCTTTTGTGAAGACCTCCTGGAATCTCCTGTTGAGTTCTTCACTTACCTTGTCATTCTCCGTCCATCTATTCTCCCCTTTTCTCAGTTTCATCACTTGTTCCTTCACTGCTGTTTTCCTTCTGATGTGGCTGTGGAGCAGTTTTGGTTAGGTCTTGGCTTTACACGCACAGTCATTTTCATACTGTCTCTCCTCACTCTGAGGTACTCATTTCTGGCCCTCTGGTATCTCTCCGCTGCTCTCCGGTGCTCTGTTATTCCTGTAGTTTCTCCATGTTCTTTTACTCAATTGCTTCACTACCTTGCATTCCTGGTTGAACAATGTTGCTTTCTGTTGCTTTCGTCTTTCTCATTTTGGACCGGGATAAACCTGTCTGCAACTTCCTGGCACTTCTGGGTGACATTCCATCATATCCTGTTCAATCCTCTCCGAGTTCTGTTCTCCATGGTATTCCATCAGGAAGTTCCTCATCTCGTCATATTTTCCTCCCTCCACCCACACTACTCCCAACAGGGGTGTCCACCCACACTACTCCCAACAGGGGTGTCCACCCACACTACTCCCAACAGGGGTGTCCACCCACACTACTCCCAACAGGGGTGTCCACCCACACTACTCCCAACAGGGGTGTCCACCCACACTACTCCCAACAGGGGTGTCCTCCCCCAACCACACTACTCCCAGCGGGGGTGTCCTCCCCCCAACCCACACTACTCCCAGCGGGGGTGTCCTCCCCCAACCACACTACTCCCAGTGGGGGTGTCCTCCCCCAACCACACTACTCCCAGCGGGGGTGTCCTCCCCCAACCACACTACTCCCAGAGGGGTGTCCTCCCCCAACCACACTACTCCCAGCGGGGGTGTCCTCCCCCAACCACACTGCTCCCAGCGGGGGCGTCCTCCCCCAATCACACTACTCCCAGCGGGGGTGTCCTCCCCCAACTACACTACTCCCAGCGGGGGTGTCCTCCCCCAACCACACTACTCCCAGCGGGGGTGTCCTCCCCCAACCACACTACTCCGAGCGGGGGTGTCCTCCCCAACCACACTACTCCGAGCGGGGGTGTCCTCCCCCAACCACACAACTACCAGCGGGGGTGTCCTCCACCGCCACACTACTTCCAGCGGGGGTGTCCTCCACCGCCACACTACTCCCAGCGGGGGTGTCCTCCACTGCCACACTACTCCCAGCGGGGGTGTCCTCCCCCACCCACACTACCACCAGCGGGGGTGTCCTCCACCGCCACACTACTCCCAGCGGGGGTGTCCTCCACTGCCACACTACTTCCAGCGGGGGTGTCCTCCACCGCCACACTACTCCCAGCGGGGGTGTCCTCCACCGCCACACTACTCCCAGCGGGGGTGTCCTCCCCCACCCACACTACCACCAGCGGAGGTGTCCTCCACCGCCACACTACTCCCAGCGGGGGTGTCCTCCACCGCCACACTACTCCCAGCGGGGGTGTCCTCCACCGCCACACTACTCCCAGCGGGGGTGTCCTCCACCGCCTCACTACTCCCAGCGGGGGTGTCCTCCACCGCCTCACTACTCCCAGCGGGGGTGTCCTCCACCGCCTCACTACTCCCAGCGGGGGTGTCCTCCACCACCCACACTACAACCAGCGGGGGTGTCCTCCACCGCCACACTACTCCCAGCGGGGGTGTCCTCCACTACCACACTACCACCAGCGGGGGTGTCCTCCACCACCACACTACTCCCAGCGGGGGTGTCCTCCACCACCCACACTACCACCAGCGGAGGTGTCCACCACCACACTACCACCAGCAGGGTGTCCTCCACCACCACACTACTCCCAGCGGGGGTGTCCTCCACCACAACACTACCACCAGCGGGGGTGTCCTCCACCACCACACTACTCCCAGCGGGGGTGTCCTCCACCACCACACTACCACCAGCGGGGGTGTCCTCCCCCACCACACTACCACCAGCGGGGGTGTCCTCCACCACCACACTACCACCAGCGGGGGTGTCCTCCCCCACCACACTACCACCAGCGGGGGTGTCCTCCCCCACCACACTACCACCAGCGGGGGTGTCCTCCCCCACCACACTACCACCAGCGGGGGTGTCCTCCCCCACCCACACTACCACCAGCGGGGGTGTCCTCCACCACCCACACTACCACCAGCGGGGGTGTCCTCCACCACCCACACTACCACCAGCGGGGGTGTCCTCCACCACCCACACTACCACCAGCGGGGGTGTCCTCCCCCACCACACTACTCCCAGTGGGGGTGTCCTCCCCCACCACACTACCACCAGCGGGGGTGTCCTCCACCACCACACTACTACCAGCGGAGGTGTCCACCACCACACTACCACCAGGGGGGGTGTCCTCCACCACCACACTACCACCAGCGGGGGTGTCCACTACCACCACACTACCACCAGCGGGGGTGTCCACTACCACCACACTACCACCAGCGGGGGTGTCCTCCACCACCACACTACAACCAGTGGGGGGTGTCCTCCACCACCACACTACAACCAGCGGGGGTGTCCACCACCACAGTACAACCAGCGGGGGTGTACACCACCACCACACTACAACCAGTGGGGGGTGTCCTCCACCACCACACTACCACCAGCGGGGGTGTCCTCCACCACCACACTACCACCAGCGGGGGTGTCCTCCACCACCACACTACAACCAGTGGGGGGTGTCCTCCACCACCACACTACCACCAGCGGGGGTGTCCTCCACCACCACACTACCACCAGCGGGGGTGTCCTCCACCACCACACTACAACCAGTGGGGGGTGTCCTCCACCACCACACTACAACCAGTGGGGGGTGTCCTCCACCACCACACTACAACCAGTGGGGGGTGTCCTCCACCACCACACTACAACCAGTGGGGGGTGTCCTCCACCACCACACTACAACCAGTGGGGGGTGTCCTCCACCACCACACTACAACCAGTGGGGGGTGTCCTCCACCACCACACTACAACCAGTGGGGGGTGTCCTCCACCACCACACTACAACCAGTGGGGGGTGTCCTCCACCACCACACTACAACCAGTGGGGGGTGTCCTCCACCACCACACTACAACCAGTGGGGGGTGTCCTCCACCACCACACTACAACCAGTGGGGGGTGTCCTCCATCACCACACTACAACCAGTGGGGGGTGTCCTCCATCACCACACTACAACCAGTGGGGGGTGTCCTCCACCACCACACTAGAACCAGTGGGGGGTGTCCTCCACCACCACACTACAACCAGTGGGGGGTGTCCTCCACCACCACACTACAACCAGTGGGGGGTGTCCACCACCACCACACTACAACCAGGGGGGGGTGTCCTCCACCACCACACTACAACCAGGGGGGGGGGGTGTTCTCCACCACCACACTACAACCAGGGGGGGGGGGGTTCTCCACCACCACACTACAACCAGGGGGGGGGGTGTCCTCCACCACCACACTACAACCAGGGGGGGGTGTCCTCCACCACCACACTACAACCAGTGGGGGGTGTCCTCCACCACCACACTACAACCAGTGGGGGGTGTCCTCCACCACCACACTACAACCAGTGGGGGGTGTCCTCCACCACCACACTACAACCAGTGGGGGGTGTCCTCCACCACCACACTACAACCAGTGGGGGGTGTTCTCCACCACCACACTACAACCAGTGGGGGGTGTCCTCCACCACCACACTACAACCAGTGGGGGGTGTCCTCCACCACCACACTACAACCAGTGGGGGGTGTCCTCCACCACCACACTACAACCAGTGGGGGGGGGGGGTGTTCTCCACCACCACACTACAACCAGTGGGGGGTGTCCTCCACCACCACACTACAACCAGTGGGGGGTGTCCTCCACCACCACACTACAACCAGTGGGGGGTGTCCTCCACCACCACACTACAACCAGTGGGGGGTGTCCTCCACCACCACACTACAACCAGTGGGGGGGGGGGGGTGTTCTCCACCACCACACTACAACCAGTGGGGGGTGTTCACCACCACACTACAACCAGTGGGGGGTGTTCACCACCACACTACAACCAGTGGGGGGTGTCCTCCACCACCACACTACAACCAGTGGGGGGGGGGGTGTTCTCCACCACCACACTACAACCAGTGGGGGGTGTTCACCACCACACTACAACCAGTGGGGGGTGTTCTCCACCACCACACTACAACCAGTGGGGGGTGTCCTCCACCACCACACTACCACCAGAAAATAAGGGCAGCCGGAGAACGCGAATGTTGACTCATTAATGTCACCTCATTTTGAGGTTATCTTGAAATGATTTGGGGCTTAGCGTCCCCGCGGCCCAGTCCTTGACCAGACCTCCTTTTTGTTACACATCCCCAGGAAGCAGCCCGTAGCAGCTGTCTAACACCCAGGTACTTATTTATTGCTAGGTAACAGGGACATCAGAAGGAAAAACTCTGCCCATTCGTTTCCGCCTCCACCGGGGATTGAACCTGTTACCTCGACTACGAATCCGGGGCACTGTCCATTCAGCTGTCAGGCCCCAAATGGACTTTCAGGCTTCCCTGACTTGCGTAGTAGTAATACAAGTTTTCAGTAAGAATGATGAGGATGATAATGCCACTATGCCCACCACCTCGCACAACGGGCTCACCATAGCCCGTGCTACTTGGAACTTTTTGTTCCAGGTAGCGAATTATGAACAGCCTCTCACATACTCCTCAGTTCTGTGTCACTCACCTCTAATACCGGGTTAGTCATCTCGGGAAAAAAAATCGGAATTGGCGCTCAAGCAGATTCAAGATGCAACTTCAAGATTGACTATGTAACCAAATTCAAATATCTTTGCCTTGAGGTCCCACTGTACGACTATTGTAACCAGACTAGGGGTCGTCAGAGGTGATGGGGGATCGGGGCTCTCAAGGGTTGGGGCTAGGTGGCATCCCAGAAAATTATGTATCTCTCATATATTATCTTTATATTTCACTCCTACTTCTCTAGTACATACAAGACTTCTTGGAGGGCTTAAAATTATGCATAACGAAGCCATGAGGCTCATCCTCTGATGCCCTCATATAACTAAGTTTCCAAACGTGGAAGGAACTCCATATCCCTTGTGTGAGTGACCGAATCATTGAAATTGGTATGAAGATGCTTAGATTAACCCAATCCAACCCCTGTATTGATGCCCTCCAAGCCTTCTTTATCGAAGGTCAGCTTTAGTAATCCATTCAAAATAACTACTAAGACAGGATCGGAACTCAGAATGCATCAGCTTCATGATCACTACCAGGAGAGACAACGGCACCGTCCCGCTCCTCCGGAGATTACCCCTTTCCAAACTACCATCTCTCTCTCTCTCCATCCAAGATCATTTATAAAGATCCACCCAGGCTTTGACTGGAGGTAAAGGTGCTCTGGTTATACAGCGTGTTCTCTCCCCAACTATTTGGAGCGATGATTCCCTGCAGCCTTACACTGGTGTTGCCGGAAGTGTAGTTGTTGTGGCCGAGAGAGATGTATCGTATTGTCTCAATGGACGTCTTGAGGAGTTGAGTGCAGTCTAGGACGAGTCACAGTTAATGTGTCAACTTTGGGTACGTGTACGTGTTTGAGAACATGGAGTCTGTGGCAGAGAGAGACGGCGCCTATTCTGAGTAAGAAGTGTGTAAAAATAACTTGTCCTCTACCCTTCAGATGTTTGTCATACTCCATGTTCTCAAACACGTACACTTACCCAAAGTTGACACATTAACTGTGACTCGTCCTAGACTGCACTCAACTCCTCAAGACGTCCATTGAGACAATAAGATACATCTCAAAAGGATAGAGAAGCTTAGCTTTTTTCTACCATCCTAACTTCAAGACGTAACGTGCTTCTGTCTGAATTAAGGTACTTGTATAACTAAATAAGCCATGATGGAATCCGAGTCTCTTACAGATTCCATCCCATATTGGTCTCCGAATGCATGATACAACAGACGAGTCGGCCGAACTATATAACCTTGGCTAGGGAGCTGATTACCCCTTTGGATTGCTTATGAGCAGCCTGATGCCAGCAAAATATATACAAACTTAATAGACCTGAGAAAAAGTGAAATGTAAACTAGTTACTATATGCATCATATATAGGGTGTTTTTGAAAAAATGATATTTCGTAATCAAATAACGACTAATTCTTGTTCAAGTGATTTTAAATTTTAACAGCATGTGCAGAACCAACTCAACATTCAATGTTTAATGTTTTTTTCATTTCAGGCATAGAAATGGCAGTCACGGGAAAATAAAAGGCGTTTACAATACACAATAACAAGGCTGTGCAGCGCGCATTTGCGAGAGAATTCGCTAAAAATGCACCGACTCCAATACAGATTTGAACATGGCACAACAAGTTCAGAGAGGAAGGCTGTCTGTGCAGGACCAAGGGCTCTGGACGACCACCAGTACCGGAAAGCAGTACCGAGCAAGTCCGGGAAACATTTATTTGAAGCCCCCAGGAAGTCTACATGAAGAGCAAGCTGGAATCCAAGATCCCTCAAAATGGCAGTTTGGCGTGTCGTAAGGCAACGCTTGCTAATGACGCCCTACAAGCTGAAGCTCGTTCAGGGCTTTAAGACAGATGACAAGCAAAAGCGCAAGCAATTCTGTGTCGACATGCATGAGAAACTTGGGTACGAGTTTGAACACAACGTCTCCCGTCTCCCTACAAGCCTCGAGGAACCCCAGCACAGCCACACTGGGGACTGTCAGCCAGCACACCCCACCAGGTGTGTGGCGGGAACCCCAGCACCGCCACACTGAAGACCGCAGGCCAGCACACTCCACACCAGGTGTGTGGCGGGAACCCCAGCACCGCCACACTGAAGACCGCAGGCCAGCACACTCCACACCAGGTGTGTGGCGGGAACCCCAGCACCGCCACACTGAAGACCGCAGGCCAGCACACTCCACACCAGGTGTGTGGCGGGAACCCCAGCACCGCCACACTGAAGACCGCAGGCCAGCACACTCCACACCAGGTGTGTGGCGGGAACCCCAGCACCGCCACACTGAAGACCGCAGGCCAGCACACTCCACACCAGGTGTGTGGCGGGAACCCCAGCACCGCCACACTGAAGACCGCAGGCCAGCACACTCCACACCAGGTGTGTGGCGGGAACCCCAGCACCGCCACACTGAAGACCGCAGGCCAGCACACTCCACACCAGGTGTGTGGCGGGAACCCCAGCACCGCCACACTGAAGACCGCAGGCCAGCACACTCCACACCAGGTGTGTGGCGGGAACCCCAGCACCGCCACACTGAAGACCGCAGGCCAGCACACTCCACACCAGGTGTGTGGCGGGAACCCCAGCACCGCCACACTGAAGACCGCAGGCCAGCACACTCCACACCAGGTGTGTGGCGGGAACCCCAGCACCGCCACACTGAAGACCGCAGGCCAGCACACTCCACACCAGGTGTGTGGCGGGAACCCCAGCACCGCCACACTGAAGACCGCAGGCCAGCACACCCCACCAGGTGTGTGGCGGGAACCCCAGCACCGCCACACTGAAGACCGCAGGCCAGCACACCCCACCAGGTGTGTGGCGGGAACCCCAGCACCGCCACACTGAAGACCGCAGGCCAGCACACTCCACACCAGGTGTGTGGCGGGAACCCCAGCACCGCCACACTGAAGACCGCAGGCCAGCACACTCCACACCAGGTGTGTGGCGGGAACCCCAGCACCGCCACACTGAAGACCGCAGGCCAGCACACTTCACACCAGGTGTGTGGCGGGAACCCCAGCACCGCCACACTGAAGACCGCAGGCCAGCACACCCCACCAGGTGTGTGGCGGGAACCCCAGCACCGCCACACTGAAGACCGCAGGCCAGCACACTCCACACCAGGTGTGTGGCGGGTGCTGGACGACCCACTAAGCATGGCGCGCATATTTTAAACCAGTGAAATCGTTCATGAAACACCTTTGAATTTCTCATATCAATTTTGATGAATGAATCTTATTTAACTCAATATTAAGCCAGTTTAGTTGCGATTACCTAGACTATATAGTTACTCAGATGCTTATAGCACAAATAATTTTGTTTGAAAAAAATACTTTCAGCCTTACCGGAAGGATTTATGCCTAGATCAGTTAGGATTATATTAAGACGAAACATTTTATCTATATTTTTATATTTTTAAGCTCACAAAGGAATTACTGATTAACTGGCTTAAGTGGCTATCCCGCTCTGATAAGATCTCAGCCGTGCACCACCCCACCAACCACCACCACAGCCGTGCACCACCCCACCACCAACCACCACAGCCGTGCACCACCCCACCACCAACCACCACAGCCGTGCACCACCCCACCACCAACCACCACAGCCGTGCACCACCCCACCACCAACCACCACAGCCGTGCACCACCCCACCACCAACCACCACAGCCGTGCACCACCCCACCACCAACCACCACAGCCGTGCAGGAAGCCATACGAACAATAACGAACCAACGTCCGTCAATCCACTTACTGCAGTGTCTCCCATAACGAAATCGTTGACTCTCCCTCTCTCGTTACTGTGTGAGCGTTACGGTGCTCTGCGTTGGTCAGGCGGTGACTGTTGATGACTACTATGTGAGGCTGACGGTGACTGCGGCGTGACGGAGACTGCGGCAGCTGCGGGAGGCGCGATGCGATCACCTCGGCACTCCCAGTAAACACTGCGGCGGCCGCCTGCACCTGGCGGGCTTGGCGCCATCGCGGAAGGAAAAATGTGGAGACAGCTATTTTAAACGCTCCACCTTCTAACCTTATATCTCACCTTAACGCTACGTGATGCAATAATATTATTTGATGCAATAATACTAACTCGCGAACTTATTTAGTTTATAAAAATAAGTAGTATGTGAGAGCGGTAAACACCGATGAAGGTTTTCAGTTCCTAGATGGTAGTTTTGGCGCCATCTGGGAGACAGTAAGCAACCGTCCGTGTTTTGGCGCCTTGCCCCGCCTCCGTCATCTGGCCATACACCTTTATTATTCTTCTCTTCTTCTTTATTTATTCTTTGGTCAACATTTCATTCTTCTCAGTTGACATTTAAATCTTATAAAATAAAAGAAGACTGGTAATATTTATCAAAATTCTCCATCTGGTGAACCAAATTTTTACATTGAATAAATACATAACGTATCTCTACTACGTTATCATAATCGTTATCATGATGGATCTACGTTAATACATGATCTATTTCTCCAGGTCTTACACGCCTGAGACACAACAATACAGCAATATGGAGCGAAACTCAATAGTTCAAAATTCACATACTTATTCTCGAGATTTCCGCCCTAGGGGCCGGAGAGGCGGCGTTGAGGCGAGTAGCAGTAGTCTGTGATGGACCTCGGGCGGTGTAGCACTCTCATCCCCCGACCTGACACACCTAACTGTTCGCCTCGCACCAATTGTCTCAGAAACTGTATATGGTCACCACAAGACTCACCAGTACTGTATATGGTCACCACAAGACTCACCAGTACTGTATATGGTCACCACAAGACTCACCAGTACTGTATATGGTCACCACAAGACTCACCAGTACTGTATATACCTGGTTGATGGGGTTCTGGGAGTTCTTCTACTCCCCAAGCCCGGCCCGAGGCCAGGCTCGACTTGTGAGAGTTTGGTCCACCAGGCTGTTGCTTGGAGCGGCCCGCAGGCCCACATATACCTGGTTGATGGGGTTCTGGGAGTTCTTCTACTCCCCAAGCCCGGCCCGAGGCCAGGCTTGACTTGTGAGAGTTTGGTCCACCAGACTGTTGCTTGGAGCGGCCCGCAGGCCCACATACCCACCACAGCCCGGTTGGTCCGGCACTCCTTGGAGGAATAAATCTAGTTTCCTCTTGAAAATGTCCACAGTTGTTCCGGCAATATTTCTTATGCTTGCTGGGAGGACGTTGAACAACCGCGGACCTCTGATGTTTATACAGTGTTCTCTGATTGTGCCTATGGCACCTCTGCTCTTCACTGGTTCTATTCTACATTTTCTTCCATGTCGTTCACTCCAGTACGTTGTTATTTTACTGTGTAGATTTGGTACTTGGCCCTCCAGTATCTTCCAGGTGTATATTATTTGATATCTCTCTCGTCTTCTTTCTAGTAAGTACATTTGGAGGGCTTTGAGATGATCCCAATAATTTAGGTGCTTTATTGCGTCTATGCGTGAGGTATATGTTCTCTGTATTCCCTCTATTTCAGCAATCTCTCCTGCTCTGAAGGGGGAAGTGAGTACTGAGCAGTACTCATATGGTCACCACAAGACTCACCAGTACTGTATATGGTCACTACAAGACTCACCAGTACTGTATATGGTCACTACAAGACTCACCAGTACTGTATATGGTCACTACAAGACTCACCAGTACTGTATATGGTCACTACAAGACTCACCAGTACTGTACATGGTCACTACAAGACTCACCAGTACTGTATATGGTCACCACAAGACTCACCAGTACTGTATATGGTCACTACAAGACTCACCAGTACTGTATATGGTCACCACATGACTCACCAGTACTGTATATGGTCACCACAAGACTCACCAGTACTGTATATGGTCACCACAAGACTCACCAGTACTGTATATGGTCACCACAAGACTCACCAGTACTGTATATGGTCACCACATGACTCACCAGTACTGTATATGGTCACCACAAGACTCACCAGTACTGTATATGGTCACCACATGACTCACCAGTACTGTATATGGTCACCACATGACTCACCAGTACTGTATATGGTCACCACAAGACTCACCAGTACTGTATATGGTCACTACAAGACTCACCAGTACTGTATATGGTCACCACATGACTCACCAGTACTGTATATGGTCACCACAAGACTCACCAGTACTGTATATGGTCACCACAAGACTCACCAGTACTGTATATGGTCACCACAAGACTCACCAGTACTGTATATGGTCACCACATGACTCACCAGTACTGTATATGGTCACCACAAGACTCACCAGTACTGTATATGGTCACCACATGACTCACCAGTACTGTATATGGTCACCACAAGACTCACCAGTACTGTATATGGTCACCACATGACTCACTAGTACTGTATATGGTCACCACATGACTCACCAGTACTGTATATGGTCACTACAAGACTCACCAGTACTGTATATGGTCACCACATGACTCACCAGTACTGTATATGGTCACCACATGACTCACCAGTACTGTATATGGTCACCACAAGACTCACCAGTACTGTATATGGTCACTACATGACTCACCAGTACTGTATATGGTCACCACATGACTCACCAGTACTGTATATGGTCACCACATGACTCACCAGTACTGTATATGGTCACTACAAGACTCACCAGTACTGTATATGGTCACCACATGACTCACCAGTACTGTATATGGTCACCTACTCATGGTTCATCTTTAGCGAGAAACTCACTAAACATGAATAAATTGTTGAATAAATTTACAAAATGACATACAATTTGTGAGTGATAGTGATGAAACTGATAGACTACTCTATCATACAATCTGCACCGTGAGCAACAGTATACAGATTTAGTATTTAATATTAACATCAAACACAAATTGACGTTTTACGATGAGAAAATGTGATTGAAATATATTACATAATGTTACTTATGTAGTTCTCAGTTACGATATTAAAGTGGTTGAGAGAAATACAGCTTTTAGTCACCCTTTTGGAGGCCATTCAATAATTAGGACACTTTTCTGACAAGGCATATTAACGAGGAGCAGCTCTGTACTTCAGGGGCCAGATTCCCGAAGCAGTTACGCAAGCACTTACGAACCTGTACATCTTTTATCAATCTCTGACAGCTTTGTTTACAATTATTAAACAGTTAATGAGCTCCGAAGCACCAGGAGGCTGTTTATAATATAACAACAGTTGAATGACAAGGTTTCATGCTTGTAAACACAAGGGGGAATGTGGCAGTGACTGACACAGGGGGGGGGGAATGTGGCAGTGACTGACACAGGGGGGAATGTGGCAGTGACTGACACAGGGGGGAATGTGGCAGTGACTGACACAGGGGGGAATGTAGGAGTGGCTGATACAGGGGGGGAATGTGGGAGTGGCTGACACAGGGGGGAATGTGGGAGTGGCTGACACGGGGGTGAATGTGGTGGTGACTGACACAGGGGGGAATGTGGGAGTGGCTGACACAGGGGGGAATGTGGCAGTGACTGACACAGGGGGGAATGTGGCAGTGACTGACACAGGGGGGGAATGTGGCAGTGACTGACACAGGGGGGAATGTGGCAGTGACTGACACAGGGGGGAATGTGGTGGTGGGTGACACAGGGGGGGAATGTGGTGGTGGGTGACACAGGGGGGAATGTGGCAGTGGCTGACACAGGGGGGAATGTGGTGGTGGGTGACACAGGGGGGAATGTGGTGGTGGGTGACACAGGGGGGGAATGTGGCAGTGGCTGACACAGGGGGGGGGAATGTGGCAGTGACTGACACAGGGGGGAATGTGGCAGTGACTGACACAGGGGGGAATGTGGCAGTGACTGACACAGGGGGGGAATGTGGCAGTGGCTGACACAGGGGGGAATGTGGCAGTGACTGACACAGGGGGGAATGTGGTGGTGGGTGACACAGGGGGGGGGAATGTGGTGGTGGGTGACACAGGGGGGAATGTGGCAGTGGCTGACACAGGAGGGAATGTGGTGGTGGGTGACACAGGGGGGAATGTGGTGGTGGGTGACACAGGGGAGAATGTGGTGGTGGGTGACACAGGGGGGGGAAGTGGTGGTGACTGACACAGGGGGGGGGGAATGTGGCAGTGACTGACACAGGGGGGGAATGTGGCAGTGGCTGACACAGGGGGGGGAATGTGGCAGTGACTGACACAGGGGGGAATGTGGGAGTGACTGACACAGGGTGGAATGTGGCAGTGCCTGACACAGGGTGGAATGTGGCAGTGCCTGACACAGGGTGGAATGTGGTAGTGACTGACACAGGGGGGGAATGTGGTAGTGACTGACACAGGGGGGAATGTGGCAGTGACTGACACAGGGAGGAATGTGGCAGTGCCTGACACAGGGTGGAATGTGGCAGTGGCTGACACAGGGTGGAATGTGGTAGTGACTGACACAGGGGGGAATGTGGTGGTGGGTGACACAGGGGGGGGGAATGTGGTGGTGGGTGACACAGGGGGGAATGTGTCAGCCACCACCACAGGCAGACACAAGGGGTCGCTGACATCACTGACTCCTGACTAAGAGCTTCAACGTACTTTACGTCTCGTGACGCGAGAACCAAAACACTCAATAATAAGTTGAGAACAAAAAGTAAACAAAGTAAGACAAACATGTATACGCTTTATTTGTTTTTGGTCTTTTGCTTGTTTGTGGGATGTTCGATAGTCGTGACCCGGGGCCTGATGAGCCTCTTCTTGTTGGTTGAGGACTTGGCCGCCCTCCTGAAGGTCCACCTCTCCCGCTGGACGCTCAAGAGGCTGCTCAAGTCCAGGCTGAAGGTCAGCCTCCTGCAGGAGGACGTCCCCACGACGCCACTTGTCGCTACAGCGGTAACCCACGCTGCTGCAGCTGTTGCTATTACTGTGGCCACCCCTGCCGGTAGAGCCGCAGCTGTTCCCACCCCTGTGGCCACCCCTGCTGGTGGAGCCGCAGCTGTTCCTACCCCTGTGGCCACCCCTGCCGGTGGAGCCGCAGCTGTTCCCACCCCTGCCGGTGGAGCCGCAGATGTTCCCACCCCTGCTGGTGGAGCCGCAGCTGTTCCCACCCCTGTGGCCACCCCTGCCGGTGGAGCCGCAGCTGTTCCCACCCCTGTGGCCACCCCTGCCGGTGGAGCCGCACCTACCACAGGTGGAGCCACGACTGCTGCTGCGCCGGGAGCAGCACGGGCCGTTCAACACACGTTACAGAAGATACAGGAGGCAGTAAGGCGAGTGTATAAACACCAGTTGGACGCACAGTGGGTCCCTTCCCGCCTCTACAACCCTTGCGCACTGGTCGCTGAATGCCTCCTGCATAAGGGCAAAGCGCGCACCGCGCAATGCGCAGTGGTGTACGAGAGGCCGACCTTAACCGCGTGCATCAACAGATACAACGCTTGCAAGCACCCAAAGATGAGCCAGTGGGAAGCCGGAGGATTCTATCGCTGGAACCTGGCGCCCTTCATGTACAGTGTAACCGCCATCTTGACCGGCCTCCTGCCCCGAGGCTTTAACGTATTCTTTGGACTATCTACATTCCTCGCCGCGGCCTATAACGACTACCGGTTATACATCGCCTATCAAGACGATCTGTCTTTCATCGCTGATAACTGTCCGTTCTGGTGGTACGACAACGACCCCCGGTGCACCCCCAGGCGCTTCGCTAGACACGTCAGCTCTCTCATAATATAATATTGATCACCAGCTTGATTACAGGTTCACCATAGCCCGTGCTACATGGACACTTCGTTCTGAGTAACTACATCTGAAACAACAACTCCAGCTACACCCTCACTTCGCAACCACTTGGGCTGGACGGTAGAAGAACGGTCTCGCTTCCTGCAGGTCGGCGTTCAATCTCCGACCGTCCACAAGTGGATGGGCACCATTCCTTCCCCCGTCCCATCCCGAATCCTGATCCCATCCCAGTGCTGTATAGACGTAATGGCTTGGGACTTTCCCCCTGATAGTTCCCTTCCCTACACCCTCAGTTTACCTGCGCGCTTACCAGTGGGTTTACCCGCGTGCTTACCAGTGGGTTTACCTGTGCGCTTACCAGTGGGTTTACCTGTGCGCTTACCAGTGGGTTTACCTGTGCGCTTACCAGTGGGTTTACCCGCGCGCTTACCAGTGGGTTTACCTGTGCGCTTACCAGTGGGTTTACCCGCGCTTACCAGTGGGTTTACCTGTGCGCTTACCAGTGGGTTTACCCGCGCTTACCAGTGAGTTTACCTGTGCGCTTACCAGTGGGTTTACCCATGCACTTACCAGTGGGTTTACCCGTGGGTTTACCCGCGCGCTTACCAGTGGGTTTACCCGCGCGCTTACCAGTGGGTTTACCCGCGTGCTTACCAGTGGGTTTACCCGCGCGCTAACCAGTGGGTTTACCCGCGCGCTAACCAATGGGTTTACCTGTGCGCTTATTAGTGGGTTTACATGTGCGCTTACCAGTGAGTTTACCCGCGCGCTTACCAGTGGGTTTACCCGCGCGCTTACCAGTGGGTTTACCTGTGCGCTTACTATTGGGCTTACCTGTGCGCTTACCAGTGGGTTTACATGCGCGCTTACTATTGGGCTAACCTGTGCGCTTACCAGTGGGTTTACATGCGCGCTTACCAGTGGGTTTACCGCGCGCTAACCAGTGGGTTTACATGCGCGCTAACCAGTGGATTTACCTGTGCGCTTACCAGTGGGTTTACCCGCGCGCTTACCAGAGGGTTTACCCGCGCGCTTACCAGTGAGTGGGTAAACCTCGTTCTGACAGTTCCTCGACGGCGCTGGAACCAATCGTATTGGCGTTTGCCTTTCCATTAGAGACTTTCGGCGCCGTGGAGAGTGGGGGGGGGGGACCTGCTGCATGGGTGACAGCTTCTCCCCCGTATCAACCTACCCTGGCTTTGCGCCAGGGTAGGTTAATTTTATATGTACTTGATCTCCCAGTAGTATAAATCTGATCAATCAATCTGTTTTTTTTCACAGATTAAGGAGAATATCAAGAAGAAAATACTCCCAACTATCAAAAGTGGCCACAGAGCCAAAGTAGCGGTAGGAAGATCCACTGCGATATGGTACGAACAAGCCACTGGGAACTACTCTTTCAAGCCTGACCAAAAAGATATCCAGAGACATTGCAGTAGCCATACACAGACTCAGACTTGGCTACAAGTGCTGCTGGGAGGTAATAAACCCAATAGTTAAAGAGTGTCATATCTGTGGAACAGAAGCAGAGGCGCCACTATTGCACTACATAATGGAATGTGAAGCAACTGAAGCCCTTCACATCAAACTCAACATTCATCCAAATGTTTGATGAATGTAGTCGCTGTGGGATTTGCATCAGATGCAAATCCCACAGCGACTACAATGATTAGAAAAACAGTTAAAGAATGGGACACACTAGTGAACACTGTGCATCTACATCCGCCACCAAGATAATGTTATTTAAACAGGACTAAAACCAGTGTGCTAAAACAGAAGCGAAAAAAAAAACAGGGGGGATAAGGAGGAAACCCCACCTCCCTCTAATACCACACCACAAATACCACAGTAACAAAGTTATCGTGAATTACGGGCTCACTATAGCCCGTGCTACATGGACATTTCCTTCTGAATAGCTAAATCTAAAACAATTTTTTTTTGTTTTCAGTGCAGTGCCTTGCATGTGCGAGATCAGTCGGTGTGTGTGTGTGTGTGTGTGTGTGTGTGTGTGTGTGTGTGTGTGTGTGTGTGTGTGTGTGTGTGTATGTGTGTGTGTGTGTGTGTGTGTGTGTGTGTGTGTGTGTGTGTGTGTGTGTGTGTGTGTGTGTGTGTGTGTGTGTATGTGTGTGTGTGTGTGTGTGTGTGTGTGTGTGTGTGTGTGTGTGTGTGTGTGTGTGTGTGTGTGTGTGTGTGTGTGTGTGTGTGTGTGTGTGTGTGTGTGTGTGTGTGTGTGTGTGTGTGTGTGTGTGTGTGTGTGTGTGTGTGTGTGTGTGTGTGTGTACTCACCTAGTTGTACTCACCTAGTTGTGTTTGCGGGGGTTGAGCTCTGGCTCTTTGGTCCCACCTCTCAACCGTCAATCAACAGGTGTACAGATTCCTGAGCCTATTGGGCTCTATCATATCTACACTTGAAACTGTGTATGGAGTCAGCCTCCACCACATTACTTCCTAATGCATTCCATTTGTCAACCACTCTGACACTAAAAAAGTTCTTTCTAATATCTCTGTGGCTCATTTGGGCACTCGGTTTCCACCTGTGTCTCCTTGTGCGTGTGCCCCTTGTGTTAAATAGCCTGTCTTTATCTACCCTATCAATTCCCTTCAGAATCTTGAATGTGGTGATCATGTCCCCCCTAACTCTTCTGTCTTCCAGCGAAGTGAGGTTTAATTCCCGTAATCTCTCCTCGTAGCTCATACCTCTCAGCTCGGGTACTTGTCTGGTAGCAAACCTTTGAACCTTTTCCAGTTTAGTCTTATCCTTCACTAGATATGGACTCCATGCTGGGGCTGCATACTTCAGGATTGGCCTGACATATGTGGTATACAAAGTTCTGAATGATTCTTTACACAAGTTTCTGAATGCCGTTCGTATGTTGGCCAGCCTGGCATGTGCCGCTGATGTTATCCTCTTGATATGTGCTGCAGGAGACAGGTCTGGCGTGATATCAACCCCCAGGTCTTTTTCTTTCTCAAACTCCTGAAGAATTTCCTCTCCCAGATGATACCTTGTATCTGGACTCCTGCTCCCTACACCTATCTTCATTACATTACATTTGGTTGGGTTAAACTCTAACAACCATTTGTTCGACCGTTCCTTCTGCTTGTCTAGGTCTTCTTGAAGCCTCAAACAGTTCTCTTCTGTTTTAATCCTTCTCATAATTTTGGCATCGTCCGCAAACAATGAGAGAAATGAATCGATTCCCTCCGGGAGATCATTTACATGTATCAGAAACAAGATAGGACCGAGTACAGAGCCCTGTGGGACTCCACTGATGACTTCACGCCAATTGGAGGTCTCACCCCTCACCGTAACTCTCTGCTTCCTATTGCTTAGGTACTCCCTTATCCACTGGACCACCTTACCAGCTACACAGCTACACACTACACGTGCCTGTCTCTCCAGCTTATGTACCAGCCTCTTATGCGGTACTGTGTCAAAGGCTTTCCGACAATCCAAGAAAATGCAGTCCGCCCAGCCCTCTCTTTCTTGCTTAATCTTTGTCACCTGGTCGTAGAATTCTATTAAGCCTGTCAGGCAAGATTTACCCTCCCTGAACCCATGTTGGGGATTTGTCATGAAGTCCCTTCTCTCCAGATGTGAAGTCCCTCCAAAAACCAGGTTTTTTCTCACGATCTTCTCCATCACCTTGCATGGTATACAAGTCAAGGACACTGGCCTGTAGTTCAGTGTGTCTTGCCTGTCGCCCTTTTTGTATATTGGGACCACATTTGCCGTCTTCCATATTTCTCGTAGGCCTCCCATCTCCAGTGACTTACTATACGCTATGGAGAGTGGCAAGCAAAGTGCCTCTGCACACTCTTTCAGTACCCATGGTGAGATCCCGTCTGGACCAACAGCCTTTCCCACATCCAGATCCAGCAGGTGTCTCTTGACCTCCTCTCTCGTAATTTCGAACTCTTCCAAGGCTGCCTGGTTTACCTCGCTTTCTCCTAGCACAGTGACCTCACCTTGTTCTATTGTGAAGACCTCCTGGAACCTCTTGTTGAGTTCTTCACACACCTCTTTGTCATTCTCTGTATACCTGTCCTCGCCTGTTCGAAGTTTCAATACCTGTTCTTTCACTGTGGTTTTCCTCCTGATGTGACTGTGGAGTAGCTTTGGTTCAGTCTTGGCTTTGTTTGCTATATCATTTTTAAAACTTTTCTCTGCTTCTCTTCTCACCCTAACGTACTCATTCCTGGTTCTCAGGTATCTCTCTCTGCTTTCTGGTGTTCTGTTATTCCGGAAGTTCCTCCACGCCCTTTTGTTCAGTTTCTTCGCTTCCATACATGCTTTATTATACCATGGATTCTTCTGTTGCTTCTCGGATTTTTCCCTTTGGGCCGGGATGAACCTGTTTACTGCCTCCTGACACTTTAGGGTAACATAGTCCATCATACCCTGTACAGACTTGTCTCTGAGGTCTGTGTCCCCAGGTATTTCCCTTAGGAAATGTCTCATCTGTTCATAATTCCCCTTTCGGTATGCCAGCCTTTTGATTCCTTGTTCTTTTTTGGGGGAGATAATTCCTAGCTCTACCAGGTACTCAAAGTTCAATACACTGTGGTCACACATTCCCAAGGGCTCTTCCATCTTAACTTCCCTTATATCCCACTCATTTAGGGTAAATATCAAATCAAGCATTGTTGGTTCATCTTCTCCTCTCATTCTTGTTGGTTCCTTGGTGTGCTGGCTTAGAAAGTTTCTTGTTGCCACGTCCAGCAGCTTATCTCTCCATGTTTCTGGTCCTCCATGCGGGTCTCTATTCTCCCAATCTATCTTCCCATGGATGAAGTCTCTCATAATTAGTAGTCCAGATCCATTCCTGCTAGCAACAGAAGCTGCTTTTTCTATTATGTTAATGGTGGCCATGTTGTTTCTATCATATTCCTGTCTGGGTCTTCTGTCATTTGGTGGTGGATTATATATGACTACGACTATAATTTTTTTCCCTCTATTTGTTATGGTACCTGCTATGTAGTCACTGAAACCTTCACAGCCCTGAATAACCATCTCCTCAAAATCCCAGCCTTTTCTTACCAGCAGAGCTACACCACCCCCACCTCTTCTTTCCCTCTCTTTCCTCATAACATAATAGTCCTGTGGGAACACTGCGTTTGTTATCGTTTTCGATAGCTTTGTTTCTGTGAGGGCTATTATGTCTGGGTTTTCCTCTAGTACCCATTCTCCAAGCTCATTTGCTTTATTTGTAATTCCATCTATGTTAGTGTACATTGCTTTGAGGCTCACTTTCTTCTGTCCCTTCTCAAATCGCCTCCTTGGTGAGTGTTCTGCTGGTGGGGGAAGCTGTTCCATGGGTGTGAGGACCTGTGAGGTGTATAACAGGGTCTCAGAGGATACTGGGATGAGGGGCGGGGGATCCAGTGAAGGGGGAGGGACAGGGAGGGTATGGGGTGAAAGGGGAGGGAGGACGGTGAAACACCTAAGTCCTTTTAGTGTCCAGTATACAGTGACTTTAAGTGAAAACTTTTAAGCGATTACGTCTTTACAAAATCGGAATCTGTACGAAAAGCACTACATGTGGGCCCACCATGTCTCCTCAGGAACTGAGTCTCAAGACCAACCTTCTGAAATTATTAAGGTCAGAATGACACAGTAATCTCGTGGAAAGAGCAAGGCAAATGGCTGAAGATGACAGGAATAGTGAACCAGAGGATAACCCCACTCACAATGAGCCCCTTTGGCAAATAGCAGGAAACGGAACGGTAAATAAACGAAAGAGAACCGAAGGTATGGCCAAAGAAATCAATTTAGAAGCCAGCCAGAACCCAAGAGCAGCCCCCAAACTAATGCTAAAGATCATCTTCAAAACCAAAAAGCCAGTAGATGGTCCAACTTACGTCTACATTGCCGCACTGGAAAAAGATCACCTAGGATCAGATCTCAGAGCCAAAGCTGACATTAGATGCAGATATAACATATCCACAGCTAGTAGTAGGAGTAGGCATCCATCAGTCTCAGGAGACTATGGAGTTGCGCTCTGGTGTCGTTCTGGTCTGGATTGGCCTCATCTGGGCGCAAAGCCAGGGTAGGTTGATTCGGGGGAGAAGCTGTTACCCAGGCAGCAGGTCCCCCCACTCCACGGCACTGAAAGTCTCCACAGCTAACCCAGATATAATTACAGACCTCAGGAATCCGGAAGACTTAGTTGAACTAAAACCCAGAGGAAAAAGTCACCCAGATGATACTACACCATTTCCCAATTGAAGTCAATGTAAACAGGCTTTAAGAATGCCCCAATGTCACAACAGCGGAAAGGTGTAAGCACGACAATGTAGAAACAAGACAGGTGCTTGTAATAATAAACGGACCTGGCATCAACATTCTGAATGTAGGGTTCTATGGACAATTCAGGCTAAGGCTGTACTATCCAGAGCCCATGTGCTGTTACACATGTCAGAGCTTCAGCCACCATAAAGGTGGCTGCAGAGGCCCGGAACGGTGTGGAGTGTGCAGTGAGCTACACAACACTGATATATGTAAAAATCTAAATAAATTAGGCAAACTAACACATGCAAAATACCCAAACTGCGGGGGATGCACATCACGCCTGGAACAAACGATGTCCAGAAAGGGTCAAAAGAATCAAAGCCTTTGGATTTGCAACCCGAAGCCACAAATCTACAACAAACGACCAGACCCTCAGTTAAGAGCCAATGAAATACTCCTCGGCAAGTCCGAATCTATGAAAATAAAAATCAGCAAGAGTCTAGACACCAATTCCTTCGAGTCTAAACAACAGGACCTCGAACACCTGGAGAAAACAGAGCACTACTCCACGACAACAACAACAGCCGCACAAATCAGGGCAGCACAATTATTACACCTGCTAGTGCCTCCAGGATATCTCAAGCACAGACGATGACCTCTACGTCAACAACTGCCCCAGTAGCTGGATGTAGCGAAGACACCACGACCCAAGCCGCATTCTCCCCCACCTACCAAGACAAAAGGAAGGCAGCCAAAGGCGTATCAAGTGACCACTGTTCCAATGGTTATTTTCTCCCTGACAGAGACCTTCAACAAGATGCTTGACTAACCATTCCAAGCACTGGAACAGACCAACTCTCAGTCAAGGAAGGAAATGTTAACAGAGGTAAAAAAGAATCTACTGAACTTATTTCCTCCACACTTCGATAAACCCTACCGGAAAATGTCGTCGAAGTTGAAGATAGTGACGAAACTTGTTACGACATCGGCACCATCGTCTGAGTGTAGAATGGCAATTCCAGCGCCATCTATTAGTCTGCACTCAAACTGTTTCCGAACTGTTTCTCAGTACGTGTGGACTAGGTACTGGGTGGTGGAAACACTGGGGGTTGACAGATACTGCCTTGTGTGCGTTTTGAGTGTCCTGTGTGAAAGCGACACTACTGTAAATAAGTATAGTAATAGTCTATTTATTCCAATATATATATTTTATTGGTAAAAGTGTAAATATATTGGTGAAGAGAATAGTGTTTTGTTCATCCTCCCCTTTCTCTCTATTGCACTATATAACCATTTCTTGAAAGCGTACTACCGACTTGGGGTCGGACACACTAAAAGAGGTTCATCCATCAAGAACCCAGTTACTGGTCCTAAGTGACTGTAACAAAATTGAATTGTTTCAGCACCCAATGACAGTCTCCGCTCCAGCCAAGAAGACAGAAGCCGTTGGGGAAATCAGCACATTGGAAACCACCAGGAACTCAATGGATTCAACTGTAACAAAATTATGGACAATAACGACAATCTCAAGATTATGCAATGGAACATTCAAAGATTCAAAAACAAAGCTCAAACACTCAGAGCAGTTCTTCTCAGGGACAACACTGATATTGTCTTATTTCAAGAAACACTTACCAGGACTGAAAGAAGTGTCAATACCCCAGAGTATTGTGAGAGTACGGTCTCTCAAGATTATCCCACAGCTGATTTGAATGGCTCATTGCAGTGCACAATGCACCGATCTCGTGCACAAGCCCTATCTCTGTTAACCCTGGATAGTAAACTGTCATGTTGGGTATCTCCAGAATGCCCACTTAACCAGGAATACGTTTATAATACAGAGGTCGCCGTATGTCCAGGCAGGAAGTAGATACAGGGAAGTTAAGCATACTTGTCACAAGGGTTAGTGAGTACGCAGGAGGTGCCGGCGTGTGAGAGAGAGAGAGGGGACGCCAGTGAGGCGACAGATCTGACCTCTGGGGTCAGCCTCAACCGGCGCGATGGAGAATAACACCTGTGACGTGGTCGTGACGTGTTCATGACGTCACCTCTGTTACTGATCATGGAACGATCAATATGATTGGTTCCCGTTTTTTTGCTAAAACGCCATTGGTCAAATTGTAACCCCTTGTGTTGTGTCCCACGAGGAGCCCTGAGCCCCAGGCAAGAGCATTCACGCGAGGAAGCCCTTACATAGAGGACGTGTCCTGTTCTGTCTATCGGCCAATAGACTGAACACCGTCCATTCCTCACCGTCAAGTTAAACTCAGCGTCTTTTCGATATACCAACGTCCGCCCGGAATCGCGATGGTGACTATATTGTTAAGAAGCCTAGTGACAAATCACCAGAGCGAAACAGACTGGTATCAGGTAACCCCTGGTGATGGTGACAAATAGAGATCGTCTGTGAGTGACCTAGAGTAAACTATGGTAGTGCCGCCGTCAAAGTAATCTGTGTGTGACTTTTGCCACAGTGTACCTGCATGGTATCATATAATCAACCGCCAGCCGCCACTCAGTCGAGAGCGTGTAGCTAGTCTAGCCTCGAGCCACCAGCCGCCATCCTCACTGTACTACATGACGTCACCACCCTTACTCACTGCCAGTGCCATCAAGTGTGTGTGCGTGTGTCTGTTAGACATACAGCGCGCCCTCCTGCGAGTACCCCCCCCCCCCGTGTCAAGTACGGTTTGTGGGAAAGCCTTGTCGCCGAGCGAACCAACTGTCAGGCCATCTACGAGTTCTTGCATAAATGTGCCTGAGTGAGTGAATAAGAGAGGTAGTGTGAGAGAGTGTCTCTCAAGATTCTCCCACAGCTGACTGGAATGGCTCATTGCTGTGCACAGTGCACCGATCTTGTGCACAAGGTCCTATTTCTGTTAACCCTGGATAGTGACCTGGCATGTTGGGTATCTCCAGAATGCCCACTTAACCAGGAACACTTTCATAATACGGAGGCCGCCGTATGTCCAGGCAGGAAATAGATACAGGGAGTTAAGCATACTTGGCACCAAGGGTCAGTGAGTACATTGGCCGGTGGTAGCGTGAGAGCAGAGGGGAGACGCTAGCAGCGTCTGACCTCTGGGGTCAACCGGTGCGATGGACAATAACAGCTATGACGTGGTCGTGACGTGTTCATGACGTCACTCCTGCTACTGCTCATCGAACGAGCTAATATGATTGGTTCCCGCTCATTTGCTGCAATGCCATTGGTCAAATTGTAATCCCCTTGTGTGTGCCACGAGATGCCCGGCAGCACTTGTAAACCATTCAAGTGAGGGACACCAAACCTAGAGGACGTGTTCTGTTCCGTCTACCGGCCAATAGACTGAACACCGTCTATTCCTCACCGTCAAGTTAACTCAGCATCTGAAAAATATACTATACACTCGCCCAGAATCACGGGTGTGAATATATTATTCAGAAGCCTAAAGTGACAAATCTCCAGAGCGAAACAGACTGGTATCTGGTAACCCCTGGTGACAAAGATCGTTGTGAGTGAATTAAGAGTGAACTAAGGCAGTGCCGCTGCCTAAGTAACCTGTGTGTGACTTTACCACAATGTACCTGTACCACAGCGTACAGTGTAGTGCATGGTACCATATAACCTGCAGTAGCCAGCCTGCACACGGTCCAGAGCGTGTAGCTAGTACCTCTGTACCTCTGTGCCTCGAGCCGCCGCTGCCCTCACTACTACGTGACATCACCACCTTACTCATCGCCAGCGCCAGTGTGTGTGCGGGTGTCTGTCTGTTAAGCATACAGCCCGCCTTACTGCAAGTACCCTCCGTGTCTACGGGCGAAGCCAGCTGTCAGGCCACCTACGAGTGCTTGTATAAATGTGCCTGAGTGAGTGAGTAAGGAAAGGTACCCTATCTGTAAGTACAAGATTTTGTCATTGTTTATTGTGTCTGTGTTGATATGAGGGATCAACCACAGTTCTCACCTTCTCCTACCTGTCACAGGTCATAGGTGAATCGACGGTGTATGTGTGTTTATCTGTGTGTTATCACGGCATTTCACTCGTCTGTTGAATGTGAGCTTCACATACACCACACATTTAGTTATTGTGTGATAATATTATTGTGCATGTTATTGCCTGTCCCATTGACAGTGTAGTTGTTGATTTATTGCATATCATCATTACCGAGTATCCGGTTGGAACTCTTGTGATCCCTTTGCATACCGGCACTTAGATTGCCGTGTTAATGATTGGCTGTCAACTGTGTTAAGTTAGGTGTTTCTCCACGAGTGGATACGAGTCGTTTAGCCAGACGTCAAGAGTCTCGCTAGTACAACCATAGCTTTGCTGACGCCAATCTAAAGTAAATCAAACACCCTGTGTATTAGTGGTTAAGTTATTAATAAACTACTGTTAAGCTTTATGCAGTGTTTCCGTTGAACCACTTCTGAATACTGCCAATATTACTCAAACCTTCACCTCTAAGTGTCTTCAATACCGAGTTGCCTATAAGTCACTAAACTATAAATGTGATGAGGACCCTAGGAGTCCCTTAAAGTGTTAAATCATTGAGGAGATTCCAACGATCAACGTGGAGCAGGACCAGGTAAGACTAGTCTGAGAAGAGACCCTCAAGGACTCTAACTCGACCTTGCTCCCAGGCCCTGTACGGTTGCTCTCGTATTTTCTCTGCTGATTCCGACAGCTTCGTGAAGCGTCTGTCACATGTACATTGACGACGTACGCATTGCAGTCGGGAAAGAAAAATAGAAAACCCCACAATACCCCAGAGTATCAAGGTTACCACTGCCCAATTGCTCAAACCAGAGGCACTTCAATACTAGTAAGGAATCATATCAATGCCACGCCAATCACAGACTTGCCTAACTGTAGTGAAGACGTCGAAATTATGGGTGGGAGTTAATCTCACCTTGAGGAACTCAATGCTGTCCATCTTCAATGTATACTGGAGCCATAGAGAACACTATATGGATCTCTCTGCAATCTTTGAAATAGCTGTCACCACACCTAATATCATCTCGGGTGGGTTCAACACTCATAATGAATTACTAAATGATTCTCCAAGAACCGAAGCCAACGGAAGACATATTGAACACCTTTCGGATGAAGTGCCTGAAGTCCGTCTGCTTAACTCGATGGAATCCATATTGGTGGGGGGAAGCTGGACCTCACGTTTGTCTCCAGCAGTATATATGAGTTGTGTTATTGGTCAGTTGACCGTGTACTGACTAGTGACCACTTTGCTACAAGAACAGTTATCAATATAGCACTACCTCCCAGACCTCCACCTCCCGAGCCCGGATGGGATTTGATCAAAGCAGAATGGACAAAATTTCAGGAATCTCTTGAAATTTGGCACCAAAACTACACTCCTCCTGGCAACACTGAAGATGTGGAAAAAGATTTAGAAAATGCAATACGAGCAAATCAAGAAAAACAATTACCCAACAACATAAAGATCACTGGTATTTCTGTGGTATGTTACGCTCTCAGGCTGCAGGAGAAACGAGTCTCCCCTTGAGAGTTATTCAGCCAGGCCTGACCTAACTAAGAGGTTAAGGAGACATAGACCTGGATATTTATATAGTAAACACTCGATTGAATTTGACATATAGTTTTCAAGTATGGGCAGTGAATAAGAATATAAATAAATGACTGGTCATGAGATGTAGAAAATTTGCTGGGGGTGTGAGGCTCGCTTCTGAGGACCTTGACCTCACTTGAGCACCAGAAATCGTGAGGGAAAGTTGTGCTCCGTTGAGCTCGTGATAGAGAAGAACCCCTTGGTTGATATACCTTCTAGTGGAAGGAAGTGTGTAGACGTTTCAGCTGTGAATTTTTTTTTGTGCAGGGATATTCCTGCGCGGGCCCTAAGCCTCTGGCTGGCTCACTAAGTGTTGCTTGTTTCTGTTTTACTTGGGGTGGACGGTAGAGCAACGGTCTCGCTTCATGCAGGTCGTTGTTCAATCCCCGACCGTCCAAGTGGTTGAGCACCATTCCTTCCCCCCGTCCCATCCCAAATCCTTATCCTGACCCCTTCCAAGTGCTATATAGTCGTAATGGCTTGGCGCTTTCCCCTGATAGTTCCCTTCCCTTTACTTGGGCGGAGTATGAGTATTTATGACTCGTATGGTCGCTTCTCGCTGTGGAATTATTCTGGAAACGTGTGGGCTCAAGTCCTGGATGGCAGGAAGAGTTATCAAGCCGTCCTGAAACATTTTCGTTGGGCAGCTTGTGAGTGTCCTGTCGAGCATCGACCAGGAAGCTCCCTCGACTGAACAATTCTGTGGTTTGTCTGAGGAAGAAGTTGATGCGTGTACTTTGAGGCCAGAGAAGAAGTTAATGAGTGGAACTTCAAGGCTGTAGGAATGGATGTTGTACCCTGTGGAAGAGCAAGCTCCATAGTTGGACCTCAAACTGTGTGAAGAAGAGCAGTGAAATGAAGTGAAGTTTCACATGCTTCTGTGGAATCAGTAGTGGAGTACCACTGGAGTCCAAGGAAAACTTCTTGGTGCAGCAGCCTGAAAGAGCTGTAGAGGATCCAGGTAGATAAATCTGGAAGAACCAAATGATGTCAGGGTAGTGGATATCCAGATGTGGGACGGAAGTTCTTACTAACTACTTGTAGGGAGTTGGTAGAGTGTGTGATTGTATTCCCCTAGTTGTGTTTGCGGGGTTTGAGCTCTGCTCTTTCAGCCTGCTTCTCAACTGTCAATCAACTGTTTCTAACTACTACTACTATTTTTTTCACATCACACACACACATACACCAGAAAGCGGCCCATGACAGCTGACTAACTCTTAGGTACCTATATACTGGTAGGTAACAGGGGCATAGGGTGAAAGAAACTCTGCCCACTGTTTCTCGCCTGGGCCCGGGATCGAACCCGGGACGACAGGATCACATGTCCAGCGTGCTGCCCTCTCGGCCGGCCGGCCCCTAATTGTCATCACTGCAAGACGCAGTGAAAGGTGGGTGATTGGTTATCATTTTTGTGCCAAGAAATACTTATACTGAAGTTTATAGAGTTACAGCTATAGGCTGGATTACCTACAGAGATAAAGATATTCAAGGCCGATAGTGCCATATTTGTTTTACAAGGTTTAACTCACTTGGTGAGGTTGGTAGCACAAGTGGCTAGCCAGGAGTTGGGCTACCACTTGGTATAAACAGCTGATAGAGTCCTGATGGTATTGGTTTGCAATCAGGATATAATATCATAAGATGTTGAAGTTTATATATTTATATATTGTATGTGTGTGCTTTATATATATGTTCTGTGTTGTTATTAAATGTTTGTAATGAACAGCTGTTTGCCCTTGTCCTAGTGAGGCTTCCCAGGAAGTAGAGTGAGAGAGAGAGAGAGAGAGAGAGAGAGAGAGAGAGAGAGAGAGAGAGAAAGAGAGAGAAAGCACCACAGCTGTGGACAGGGTGGTACAGAGTTATAATTCAAACGAAAGGGGGATTGAGGAGGTCATACCAAATAAGGAGAGAGTGGGGAGTCCTAGCGGCTCGAGTTGGGTGTGTAAACATGACAACGAGGCCAGTGTTGGAGCCATACCCTCTAAAGGTGTGATGCTCAGCACCTCTCCGAGAGTAGGAAGCGTACAGGGTGATCTGATCAAAGTGTAAGCACTCTACGGTTTTTGGTTGGTTGTACAGAAGGGACGTACGCACCCGACCTACAAAGTAATACAACACATGTTACGAACCCGGATCCAGCGTCCGAGCACGGAGCAGTGACGACCGCGCCATCTGTGGGTCAGCTCCCGAAACCCCCTCCAAAAGGACGACGACACCTGGTGAGGACGACGTGTACTAGCTACGAGGGCCAGTTTCCAGTCCCGTTCAGCACTCTACACCGCCGCCGCTGACCTCTGGTGAGGTGGTGCTCAGACTACAACGCCATCTATGGAGTGGATATGTCGGGCGTTTGTGTCTGAGCCTGTAAGTGAGGTGTTTTAGTGTGTCCCAGTTATTGATGACGTGTCTGCTTACAGAGTCGACCTGGGACTGCTGTGATGGAAGTTGAGTCAGTCTACCCAAGGCAGCCGTCTCCATACCTTGTACTTTGCTGCAGCAGTTGTGAAGTCGTCCCCCCGGAAGAACACTGTGGTGTGTTACCCTGCCAGTGGAGTGGCAGTAGAAGGATTACCCGGGACCGACTGTTGGAGACGATCATCCACTGGGGTATTGAGGACAGGAGAGTGATTTGTGGTGTCACACGAGGCTCCTGTCTAGGGCGTTCCCCTTATATCGTTCGTGGAGTGGCCTGACCAGCCTTGCTGATCCGGAACCTGCCAGCAGACCAGCTGGACGTGTGGTTGACGGCCTCCACGGCGGTGCCCCCAGTGGACCTGTGTTTTGGCTGACCTGTGGCCAGGGTAGGCTCAACTTCTCAGAGGATTCGTTATGAGGCCACGTAAGCACCGACGACGTAGCACCGAGAGCTTGATTTCCAGGGTCTTCAGGAGAAGACATATGTGTACCGTGTTAATACCCCTCCCCCCGTGTAATCTTTTATATATTATTTATTGGTGGTGGTTAATATATTATATTAAGTTTTTGCCTTTATTTCCCTTCCCCTTTAAGTTACTTGCGTCACGGATCACATCCCTTGAAAGCCACTACTGGCTTGGGGTCGGATACAACTTCCTCTAACAACATCAGAGTAAGAACCCCGTTGCGTCCCGAGAGGGCCGTAACAGCACACAATCTAGGGTTGTCAATCACCCTAAATTGGATGCCAAGTCACATTGGCATAGAAGGTAATGACAAGGCAGACTCACTATCAAAAACTATCTCTGCTCTATCTGTTGTACAGATTAAAATACCTACAAGTTTTTTCACAGATTAAGGAGCAAATCAAGAAGAAAATACTCCCAACTATCAAAAGTCGCCACAGAGCCAATGTAGCAGAAGGAAGATCCACTACAATGTGGTACGAATAAGCAACTGAGTACTCCTCTTTAAAGCCTGGCAAAAAGATATCCAGAGACATTGCATTAGCCATACACACACTCAGACTTGGTTACATGTGCTGCTGGGAGGTAATGAACCCAATAGTTAAAGAGGTCTAGAAGCCATAGAAGAAGTGCAGCCATATCAAAAACAAAAGCAAGCGGCCCCAAAATCCTTACGTTCAGTGCTCCTAATGAACGATGATGATGATGCCCCTCTGTCCCCTATTCTAGGCAAGCCTGGCCCACAACAACTCCCCTTCCCACCCAGAACAGACTCGAACAGGAGGAAGAGCCCGCAGAGACTGAACTTCCAACGGGACACCTCGGCGAACAAGAACAACAGGCAAAGTCGGAATAACAGAGACAGGTCACGAGTCGGATGGAGAGATTCATCACGAGACAAACCGGGTGGAAACCAGACGAGGAACAACAGGGACAGATCCAGAGACAACCGAGGCCAGTGTAACAGGAACGGAACCGGCGACCACAGAGGCCAGAACAGCAGGATCACCCCAGGAGACAACAGAGGCAATAACAACAGACTACCCCTCGTGGAACAACAACAATAACAGAGACAACAGACAGGGAGGTAATAATAATAATAATAGGGGCCATAATAATATTTTTTTCAGAAACAGAAGCAGGGGCAGAGGCAACAATCGGAACCAGGAGAACAATAACAGACCCAAGCGCTGGAACAGCACGAACCGAGACCAACAGGGAGGAAACAGAGACCGAGGGTGGAACGGTGGAGATCGGAGAAACTCAGGAAACGACAGGAATTAAGGCAGATAAGAGGACAACTGAAACAGACAGTTATCTCTGAGATACCCCTTACTGAACTATATGTCGTCTATATGTCGTTGAATGTTTCTGTTGTACCCTCTCAGGCTCGTGGGGTGGGCGACCAAGCCCCCTGTCGGCCTGTATTGGAAGACCAGTCTCTGTAGCCTCCGCTGCATTGGGCCCCAACTTTGCTCCTCCTTTGGCCTCTCTGACTACTCTCCTCGGCTCCCCTCCCTCCTCTGTGGTTGGGTCGAACCCCAAGCCCCCAGTGGTGACTACCTCGTCCCCTGGCACGGCTCCATTTCTAGTTGTAACTACTTTGCCTTTTAACCCCTCTCTCTCTGGGGGTTCTCAACGCCGTCCTCGACACGGCCGCACTCGCTCGATTCCTTCCCGTTCTGATGCCTATCAAGCCTTGTTTAGGCCCGCTTCGTGGGCCAAATACTTTGATCTCCTCCCTCTTGATTCTGCGCCTCCTGACGATTTCTCCCTCCATCGACACCTCGTTGATTCCGTGGGTGCCTCTGTTACCTTCAACCCCACTCGTCTCGGTACACGAGTCGTTGCTGCTGCTCCTCAGGATGCAGCTTCTCGCTTGGCTGCCTTATCCTGCCTTGGCGAGATCCCTGTTCGGGTCTCAAAGAACGCTGGGTTGAATGCCAGTGTTGCCAGTATTCTCCTCCCGCCCCATGTTACGACCGGTGTTTGGAATCTGCAGGACTGCCACGATGATATTCGGCATATCCTCGATGCCCAAGGCCATTCTGTCCTCCGGGTGGACACGTTTACTCGTCTCCCTCGTGGTCGTCGCCGTCAACC
The DNA here is from genome assembly GCF_040958095.1 of Procambarus clarkii. NCBI lineage: Eukaryota > Metazoa > Arthropoda > Malacostraca > Decapoda > Cambaridae > Procambarus > Procambarus clarkii. The sequence continues at coordinate 21,941,768 of NC_091187.1, forward strand.
CCTTCGGGTTGTGAAGATTACCTTTGATGGTAGGACCCTTCCCCCTTCTGTCATTCTTGCTGGTGCCATATGCTCTGTCGAGGAGTACATTCCTTCTCCTAGGTTCTGTAACAAGTGCTGGAGGTTTGGGCATGGTGCCCCCCGCTGCTCTGGGACTGTCTCTCTCTCTGTCCTTTGTGTGGGGGCGAAGGTCACTCTAAGTCGGAGTGCACTTCTCCCCAGGTTCGCTGCCTTAACTGCGGTGAGGCCCATCCTACCTTCTCCCGTGCCTGTATCCATTACAAGCTTGAGGCAGCCGTCCTCAACTTGACGCACCGGGAGCGGTTATCTTTTCCTGAGGCAAGGCGCCAGGTTCGCCGGCTCCCGCCTTATGCTAACATCTCTTATGCTCGCGTGTTGCGCTCTTCCTCTCCTCGTCCTTCCTCAGACTCGCAACCGTTTCCGGGCCTTGGACCCTGATGTGCCCACTGCCCCCTCCTCTGTTCCTTTGAGTTCTGTCCCGAAGGGTCCCCCTCCTGGTCTTCTGTCTGGGGTTCCCCCTTTTTTCTACCCGGTCTGTCATGTTTCCTGTATCTTCTTCCTCGTTTCCCTCCCATCTTCTTTCCAATCCTTCTTCTCCGTCTATTGACTCTCCCCGCCGCCTATCGGTGCGGGCTGATGTCCATCGCTCTCCTAACAGCCGTCGTGTGTGCTCTCGTTCAGCTTCTTCTTTTGAGACACTGGAATCCGTTGCCCGGTACATAGTTGCTGGGACACCGGTCTCTTCAAGTCAGAAGCGTAAGCCTGGCTCCTCTCCTTCCTCCTCCCCGGCGGATAAGAAGACTTCGCTCTCTTCCTTGGCCTCTACTACCGACTCTATCGCTCCTTCCCCTCCCGTTTCGGTGGTTGCGCCCCCTGTTCCTGCTATGGAGGCTTCTTTATGCTATGGAGGTTTCTTCCTGGACTCCTTGCCGGAGCCTGTGCTCCTGGTAGGTGATTTCAATTGTCGTCATTCTCTTTGGGGTGATGTTCTGACGAATACCCGAGGTCGCCTTCTTGAGCCGTTTATCCTCTCTTCTTCCCTGTCTCTTCTGAATTCTGGTGAGCCCACTCACTTGGACTCTCGGACTCGCACCCTTTCCTGTCTTGATCTTTCTCTCTGCTCTTCTCTTTACTTGGATTTCACGTGGCACGTTCTTGATGACCTCCATGGCAGTGACCATTTCCCCATCCTTGTTTCCTTTTTCTCTTTTCGCCCTTTCCTCTCTTTCCCCAGGTGGCGGTTTGCTAAAGTGGACTGGAACCTATTTACTCTCAGTGCTGCTCTCTCTGACCTCTCCCTTCTGCCTCTCCCTCGCGCTCTCCTCCTTTTTCATGACACTGTATTCGATGCTCCCCTCTGCTCTATTCCTTGCTCTTCCTTTCGGGGTCCACGGAAGTGCGTTCCCTGGTGGAATGCAGACTGTGCTCGGGCTGTCCGCTGTATGCATGCAGCCTGGAAGAGGCACCGCCGTCGAAAGACGGCCGATTCTTTTCTTTTCTTTCGGAAAGCGAGTGCGGTGGCCCGTAGGGCCATCTGTACGGCTAAGCATGAATGTTGGGCATTTTATGTCTCCACAATTACGTCCGAAACAACTCTGCCACAGATCTGGAAGCATATCCACAAGATAGCGGGTAAGTTCGTTCTTGATGTTTCACCGGTCCTTCACCTCCATGGTACTCTTGTGGCAGACCCGTTGCATGTTGCTTCCGAACTGGGTTTTCACTTTTCTGTTAGCTCTGGTCTTCATCTTCCCCAATCTTTCCTTCTTCGTAAACCTGTCCTTGAGTCTCGTCCTTTAGATTTCTGCACTCGTCTTCGGCTTCCCTATAATGATCCCTTCTCTCTCTCTGAACTTCATTCTGCCCTGGCCCTCTGCAGTTCTACGGCGGCGGGCTCCGATGGTATTCATTATGAGATGCTTCGCCATCTCCCTCCGTGCACGTCTCAGTATTTACCGAGTCTGCATAATCGGATCTGGGAGTCGTCGTCAGTCCCTGAGGACTGGCTTGATGCCGTTGTCCTCCCTGTTCGCAAACCAGGGTCTCTGGGTACTTCCCCTAAGGACTTTCGCCCTATTGCCCTCACAAGTTGTGTTTGCAAACTCTTTTAACGTATGGTTAACGTTCGTCTGATGTGGTTTCTGGAACACCATCACCTCCTCTCCCCTTCTCAATTTGGTTTCCGCAAGTGCCGCAGCACGACAGATGTCCTGGTGAACTTGGAGGTCTATATTCGTACTGCTTTTGCTGTGAAGACCTCCGTTGTTGCCGTCCTTTTTGACCTGGAAAATGCTTACGACACCACTTGGCAATATCATATTCTATCTCAACTTCATTCTTTTGGCCTTCGTGGTCATCTCCCTCTCTTTTTCCGCAGCTTCCTCTCGCCTCGTTCCTTTCGGGTGCGACTTGGTACCGCTCTCTCAGCCTCTTTTCAGAAATACGAAGGTGTGCCCCAAGGTAGTGTTCTGAGCACTACTCTCTTTCTGGTTGCCCTCAATGGTCTTCTTTCCTCTCTTCCTTCAGGTGTCTTCTCCGCGCTCTGTGGATGATCTTACCCTTTGCTGTCAGGGTGATGATTCGCCTCTCCTTCAGCGCCGGCTTCAACTTGCAATTGATGCCGTGTCGTCTTGGGGCACCGATCATGGCTTCAAGTTCTCTACTTCTACGACTTGTGCCATGACTTTTACTCGGAAACGGGTCGTTCTTCGTTCCTCTGTCACTTTATGGTCATCCCCTTGAGTACAAAGATTCCGCGAAGCTTTTGGAGTTACTCCTTGACACTCGTTTGTCTTGGTCTCTCCATGTCTCTTACCTCCGTGTTGAGTGCTCTAAGGCCCTTACCCTCCTTCGGGTATTGTCCCATACTTCTTGGGGGGCAGATAGGAGCGCTCTCCTTGTTTTACATTCCTCTCTCGTCCTGTCTAAGCTCGATCATGGTTGCCCTGGTTACTCGTCTGCTTCTCCTTCTTCTCTTCGCCGTCTTGATGCTTTGCACCATACTGGGTTGCGCCTCAGTTCTGGTGCCTTTCCGTTCGACTCCTGTCCTTAGCTTGTATGTTGACACTGGCTTCCTGTCTCTCCAGGACCGCCGTGATCGCTACTGTCTTGCTATCTTGCTATCTTGTTGTAAGGACCTTACAACATCCTTCCTCTCGCTAGTGTCGTGCTTTAACTTTTACCCCTCCTGCGGTTCCTGTTCCTCTTCACCACCTCACTTTCTGTCCGGTTATCTCGCTTACAGGATTCTCTTTCCGTTCGTATTTCTAATGTTTCTCCTCGTGTTGTTCCTTCTTTGCCCCCATGGAGAGTCCTCCTTCCACAGTTTTGTACATCCTTGACCCGCATCACTAAAGCTTTTACCCCTCCTACGGTTCTAAAACGCCTTTTAATTGAGCACTTTTCTTCTTGCTCCCGCTCCGTTTCTGTCTATAGTCGTAATTGGCTTAGCGTTTTCCTATGATAGCTCCCTTCCGTTTCTGTCTTCACCGATGGGTCTAAGTCTGCAGAAGGTGTTGGCTACTCTGTTGTTTTTCCTGATCGCACTTATGTGTCGCTTACCTCCGGAGACTAGCATCTTCACAGCGGAGCTTTATGCTATTCTCTATGCTCTTCGTCTCCTGCTTTCTCATTGTCAGTCTTTCTTTGTAGTTGTTGTTGACTCTCGTAGTGCCCTCATGGCTCTCGGGTCCTTAAATCCAGTTCATCCAGTAGTTGTCGAGATCCAGCATTGGCTGTTTCTTGTTCACAGTAAATTTAAGTTGGTTGAGTTTTGTTGGGTTCCCAGCCATATTGGTGTGTCTTTAAATGAGCGTGCGGATGCTGCCGCCAAGGAAGCTGTCCGCTCTTGTCCCATCTCTCGTAAAGGTATTCCATATTCCGACTTTTACCCGGTTATCCATTCCTCCGTCCTTACCCGTTGGCAGGCTTCTTGGTCGTCTGATACTGGTAACAAACTACGTACTCTTAAATGTTGTGTTTCCTCGTGGCCGTCCTCCTACCACTGTAACCGGCGGTGGCAAACGGCTCTGGCGAGGTTGTGTATTGGCCATACTCGCTTAACCCATGGTCATTTGGAGCGCCGCCCTGCTCCTTATTGTCCTAATTGCATTGTCCGTCTTACGGTCGTGCATGTCATTCTTGAATGTCCTGACTTCCAGGACGAGCGTGTGTCTTGCTTTCCGACCGCCCCTCGCAGTCACCTGTCCCTCAATAGAATTCTTGGTGACTCGGATACTTTTGATATCGTCCGCCTTATACGTTTTTGTTCTCCTATTGGCATCCTTGGTGATATTTAGCGCCCTCTGATTATTCCGCATATTTGATGGTGCTACATAGCCTTCCCTGTTTGGTGCCTTCTTTTGATAATTACTTGCTTGTCGGTTGTACATATTGAAGGAATAGACAATGTTGAGCTGATGCACTGTCCCGTATCTGATTGTTTGATGTTGTTTTTGAGTAACTTGTTTTTACCCCTGTTAAAACAATTCAAACTTTTTTTGTGGAGATAGTGTGACGGACCACGGCGCCATCTATGATTCAGGTTCCGAACTAAACAGTTGACCCTCCCATTAATATTAGTTTCCCATCTTCTAGTCTGCTGCTCTGGGAGGTGATGAGCTATCCGTGACTGGCGACAGACGGCGGTGAAGCAGAGTGAAGAAGTACTTTGGTCGACCTTGAGACGTACAACCTGAACCAAGTCCCTGTGGTGTAGTGGTTAAGACACTCGCCTGGCGTTTTGCTAGCGCTTTGTCCTGGGTTCGTATCCTGGCCGGGGACGATTGACTGGGCGCAAATCCTTAACTGTAGCCTCTGTTTAACTCAACAGTAAAATGGGTACCTGGTTGTTAACGATTTCTCGCGGGGGTCATATTCCAGGGAACATAGGATTAAGACTTGCCTGAAACGCTTCGTGTACTAGTGGCTGTACAAGAATGTAACAACTCTTGTATATGTAAATAAAATAAATACTTGCCAGAGAGCTAGTTCAGTGCTGAGGACTTCACTGTTGGAGTGTGCTAGCCAGAGGGTTAGTGGAGCGCTTTAGCGCTCCACTAACCCAATTGTACCGTAATTGAAATTGAAATAAATTTATTGAGGTAAAATACCAAGGGTTGAGGTAGCTGTTTATCTCTCAGAATGTTGGGTAATATGTTTATTGTTTGTGATGTGTCTATATGTATGAACACGTTGTATTGAACGTGAGCGAGCATAGCTTGCTATTCTCACCCTATCTATTCTAAACTGGCAGAAATTTGGAAGAATATCTTTCTATTCTCACCCTCGTTCAATATAACGTGTTCATACATATAGACACACATCACAAATAATTAACTTATTACCGAACATTGTGAGTTATAAACATATACATTTCTTCCTTTACACATGTTACCAGACGTACACAAATACTTTTATAACCAGGTATATAGACAATTTGCAATAGACATTCAGAAAATTCAACAAAAGGTTACAATCTTGGTGCAAAATTCTGATGTCTCCAGAATATCAACCTTTCCGTTGTGACACATCCAGACTATTTGCTCAGGAACAGTCCTTATCTCAGTGTTTCTATATACATTAATCAACGGACAATCAAGAACATAATGGGTGAGGGTGAGAGACCTTAACATACCACATAGTTTACACTTGGTGTCATTATCATTAACACCTATCCCATATTCCCAGTAATATTTGTACCCAAGCCTGAGCCACATGTGCACAGTCACTCCAAGCATTTCTCCTTTTACCAGAAGTGAAATGTTGGTGTTTTGATTCACACCCATGTAGTGTTTGGCTTCCCTCTTACATTATACCTCTCCACGCCACTTCTACATGTGCCTGAATATATCTGAGTTTACTTTTTTGTCTCAATGTGAAAACACATTCAATGTTAATTTGTGGTTTTGATGTGGCACGTTTGGCGAAGTCATCCGCTACCTTGTTGAACACTATTCCAACATGAGATGGAAGCCACATGATGGAATACATCACGCAGACGTGCAAGGAGGCAGCAGAAAAGTTTATTCTGGCCCATAAGGTAAAAAATTTAAATGCAGTTGAGAAACCCGTGGTTTAATCAGAGATTTAAGCTAGCTAAGCAACAAAGTAAAAGAGCATGGAGAAACTATAGAAATAACAGGACACTTGAGAGCAGAGAAGGTTACTAGAAAGCCAGGAATGAATACGTCATGGTGAGAAGAGAGGCAGAAGGGCAATGTGAAAATGACTTGGCAAGCAAGGCTAAGACCCAACCCAAATTGCTGCACAGCCACACCAGGAGGAAAAACAGCGAAGGAACAGGTAATGAAACTGAGGATAGGGGCAGACAGATTCACTACAAATTTAAGGGACACGTGTCCCTACGTGTCCTAGGGGAGCCGGTCGGCCGAGCGGACAGCACGCTGGACTTGTGATCCTGTGGTCCTGGGTTCGATCCCAGGCGCCGGCAAGAAACAATGGGCAGAGTTTCTTTCACCCTATGCCCCTGTTACCTAGCAGTAAAATAGGTACCTGGGTGTTAGTCAGCTGTCACGGACTGCTTCCTGGGGGTGGAGGCCTGGTCGAGGACCGGGCCGCGGGGACACTAAAAAGCCCCGAAATCATCTCAAGATAACCTCAAGATAACGTGTAGGGCAAGTTAGGGACACGTGTCCCTAACTTGCATACCATGCAAGCTAATGGATAAAATTGTGCGAAAAAAAGTTAGTCGCACATCTGGAGCGAAGGAACGTTGTGTCACAACACTAATATGGTTTCAGGGATGGCAAGTCATGCCTCACAGGATTAATTGAATTCTACGACCAGGCAACAAGAATCGGACAAGAGAGGGGTGGGCAGAACGCATATTTTTGGATTGTAAGGAAGCCTTTGACACAGTGCCACACCAGAGACTAGTGCGAAAGCTAGAGATGCAGGCAAAATTGAAAGGGAAGGTACTCCATAGGTACTCCCTTATCCAAAGTAACAGAAGGCAGCGAGTCACTGCGGGGTGAGGTCTCAGATTGGCGAGACGTCACCAGTGGGGTCCCGTAGGGTTCAGTCCTTGGACCCATACTGTTTCTTATATATGTAAATGATCTTCCAGATGGTATAGAATCATTCCTCTCATTGTTTGCTGATGATGCAAAACTTATGAGGAGGATTAAGACGGAGGAAGACAATATGAGACTACAAGATGACCTAGACAGACTGCATGAATGGTCTAACAAATGGCTACTTAAGTTCAACCCGAGTAAATGTAAGGTAATGCAACTAGGTAGGGGAAACGAGAGGCCAGACACAGGATACTGAATGGGAGATGAAGTCCTTCATGAAACGGACAGAGAAGGATCTAGTTGATATCACACCAACCCTGTCTCCTGAAGCCCACATAAAAAAAAATAACTGCGGCGTATGCGAGGCTGGCTAACATCAGAACTGCCTTCAGGAACCTGTGTAAGGAATCATTCAGAACCTTGTATACCACATATGTAAGACCAATCCTGGAGTATGCGGCCCCAGCATGGAGCCCGTACCTTGTCAAGCACAAGGCGAAGCTTGAAAAATTTCAGAGATATGTCACTAGGCTAGTCCCAGCACTATGAGGCATGAGTTGCGAAGAAAGGCTGCGAGAAATTTAACTCACGACACTAGAAGAGTAAGGGGAGACGTGATCACTACCTACAAAATTCTCGGAGGAATTGACAGGGTAGATAAACTATTTAACACGGGTGGTACGCGAACAAGGGGACACAGGTGGAATCTGAGTGCCCAAATGAGCCACAGGAACGTTAAAAAGAACTTTTTCAGTCAGAGTAGTTAACAGGTGGAATGCATTAGGCAGTGATGTGGTGGAGGCTGACTCCATACACAGTTTCAAATGTAGATATGATAGAACCCAGTAGGCTCAGGAATCTGTACATCATTTAATTGACAGTTGAGAGGCCGGACCAAAGAGCCAGAGCTCAACCCCCGCAAGCACAATTAGGCGAGTATAATTAGGTGAGTACATGAATTTCACTCCGTGACCTTTCAACTGTCTCACTTATACTTTTCTTACAATCCTCAACTATGGACATGAAGACTGGATTTCGACTGTTTAAGGAATCGAGTGCTCCTCGGCTATCGACAAATGCAAAATCATGTTTGTCGTCTTGACGAACTTCCTGCAAACAAGCCAGAATGGCCTGCAGTTCAGCTTGTGTGGATGATATATAATTACTAAGTCGAAGTTCAATTTTCCTGTCCACAATTCCAAACTCAGAATATTCCCTTATTGGGACACCACACCCTGCCCTGCCATCCTCCGCCACCGACCCGTCACAATATACATGTAAACTGTTGCCTCTTGGTAACCGAGATATCATGCTTCCATACAAACACCGTAATTGTCCCGGTTCATGATGAATCTTTTTCACCTTGAGGGGCACAGTTTCGACTTCTATTTTCTGTACTCTCTAGGGAGCAGACCAATTACACTGGTGAGAGGCTTTGTAGCAGTCAAGTACATCGTATTCCCTGAGGTCATGAGCTAATCCCCTCGTGTAGCGTGTCTCTCCGTGTCCTGGAAGTGTGTACTCGAGCAGGTCTGAACGCTCTGAAACAGCTTATCTCCTCCTTTTCTCCGCATGAAACGAATAGATACTCTAGTGTTTGTCACACTCTAAGTTTAACTCAATTCTCATTATTTCAATCATTGCATTTTTTTTGACATCCAAGAATAATCCTCATAGGCTCGTACTGTATCAGCTCTGTTTTTTTAATTCTGCCTTGGCCTGTGTAAGACAAAAAGAGTGCTGCGTAGTCTATCAGGGACCGAACAGTGCTAATGTATAACATTCGCAAGATAGGTACCCCAACACCTGCACCAGAAAAAGCCAGTGCTTTTAGAGGATGCAGAAGGGCTTTACACAAGGTGCTGATATGATTTATTTCAGCATTTTTTCTCACATGTGTATCCAACATACATGCCCAGATACTTGTATTTCTGAACACGGCTCAGTTCCACACCATTTAGTGTTGTATTTCTTCGTTTCCTATTCTCATATTTGGTTTTGTCTGCATTTATAACTAAGCCCGGTCGGCCGAGCGGACAGCACACTGGACTAGTGATCCTGTGGTCCCGGGTTCGATCCCGGGCGCCGGCGAGAAACAATGGGCAGAGTTTCTTTCACCCTATGCCCCTGTTACCTAGCAGTAAAAATAGGTACCTGGGTTGTTAGTCAGCTGTCACGGGCTGCTTCCTGGGGGTGGAGGCCTGGTCGAGGACCGGGCCGCGGGGACACTAAAGCAACGAAATCATCTCAAGATAACCATCTCAAGAAGCCAAACTTATGACAGGTTGTATCAAGTATGTTAAGAGCAGTTTGAATTTTGTTCCCAGAAGTGTCTTGTATAAGAATGTCATCAGCATATATGATCGTCGTGATCCCTGGAAGATACATCTCTGATGCTAATCTGTTTATTAATACATTGAATAAGGTGGGACTTAAAACTCCCCCTTAAGGGGTACCTAACTGAAATCTCCGTTCCTCGGACATGTATCCCTGGTAATACACCTGACATTTTCTCCTTTGTAGATAATCTCGTATCCAATGTATCACTCTCCCTGTTATTCCCCGATTGGCTAATTCGTATAAGATTACTTCCCCATTGGCTTTATCAAATGCTCCTTGTAGATCAACAAAAACTCTACAATTGTCATCCACATTAGACAAACACTTTAAGAGAGACAATCCGCAGTACTTTTGCCTTTGATAAAACCAGAGAGATTATTGGACATGTTATCACCTACAAGGTAGAGTAGCCTATTTAACAAAATCCTTTCCATCATTTTACAAAAGCAGGATGTTAAGGAGAAAGGCCTGTAGCCTCCGTTTGACTTAGGTATAGGAATGATGACAGCCTCTTTCCATTTTCTCTCTATAACTCATGTTAAACAAATCAAGTAAGGGACTAGGTTTCATACCTGCTAAATAATTAAGAATGTCATACGTTACTCCATCTTTCCCCGGAGCAGTAGAGCTGCCACTTTTTATAGCATCAAGTAGCTCATCGTAAGTTCTCAATGCATGTTACTGATCCTGTATTTAAAGCGCACAAAGTTACTCCATATCTAATATTTTAGATATGGATCCATGACTCAAGGTAGAGTAGCCTATTTAACATAAGAATATAGCAACAGCCGCACCAGCAGCAGCAACAGCCGCACCAGCAGCAGCAACAGCAGCAGCAACAGCCGCACCAGCAGCAGCAACAGCCGCACCAGCAGCAGCAACAGCCGCACCAGCAGCAGCAACAGCCGCACCAGCAGCAGCAACAGCAGCAGCAACAGCCGCACCAGCAGCAGCAACAGCCGCACCAGCAGCAGCAACAGCCGCACCAGCAGCAGCAACAGCCGCACCAGCAACAGCCGCACCAGCAGCAGCAACAGCCGCACCAGCAGCAACAGCCGCACCAGCAGCAGCAACAGCCGCACCAGCAGCAACAGCCGCACCAGCAGCAGCAACAGCCGCAGCACCAGCCGCACCAGCAGCAACAGCCGCACCAGCAACAGCCGCACCAGCAGCAGCAACAGCCGCACCAGCAGCAGCAACAGCCGCACCAGCAGCAACAGCCGCACCAGCAGCAGCAACAGCCGCACCAGCAGCAGCAACAGCCGCACCAGCAGCAACAGCCGCACCAGCAGCAACAGCCGCACCAGCAGCAGCACCAGCAGCAACAGCCGCACCAGCAGCAGCAACAGCCGCACCAGCAGCAGCAACAGCCGCACCAGCAGCAGCACCAGCACCAGCAGCCGCACCAGCAGCAGCAACAGCCGCACCAGCAGCAGCAACAGCCGCACCAGCAGCAACAGCCGCACCAGCAGCAGCAACAGCTGCACCAGCAGCACCAGCAGCCGCACCAGCAGCAGCAACAGCCGCACCAGCAGCAGCAACAGCCGCACCAGCAGCAGCAACAGCCGCACCAGCAGCAACAGCCGCACCAGCAGCAGCAACAGCTGCACCAGCAGCACCAGCCGCACCAGCAGCACCAGCAGCAGCAACAGCAGCAGCAACAGCCGCACCAGCAGCCGCACCAGCAGCAGCAACAGCAGCACCAGCAGCAGCAACAGCAGCAGCAACAGCAGCACCAGCAGCAGCAACAGCAGCAGCAACAGCCGCACCAGCAGCCGCACCAGCAGCAGCAACAGCAGCACCAGCAGCAGCAACAGCAGCAGCAACAGCCGCACCAGCAGCCGCACCAGCAGCAGCAACAGCTGCACCAGCAGCACCAGCAGCACCAGCAGCAGCAACAGCCGCACCAGCAGCCGCACCAGCAGCCGCACCAGCAGCAACAACAGCCGCACCAGCAGCAGCACCAGCCGCACCAGCAGCAACAACAGCCGCACCAGCAGCACCAGCAGCAACAACAGCCGCACCAGCAGCAACAACAGCCGCACCAGCAGCAACAACAGCCGCACCAGCAGCACCAGCATCAACAACAGCAGCACCAGCAGCACCAGCAGCACCAGCAGCAGCACCAGCAGCAACAGCCGCACCAGCAGCAGCACCAGCAGCAACAGCCGCACCAGCAGCAGCAGCAACAGCCGTACCAGCAGCAGCACCAGCAGCAGCAACAGCCGCACCAGCAGCAACAGCCGCACCAGCAGCAACAGCCGCACCAGCAGCAGCAACAGCCGCACCAGCAGCAGCAACAGCCGCACCAGCAGCAACAGCCGCACCAGCAGCAACAGCCGCACCAGCAGCAACAGCCGCACCAGCAGCAACAGCAGCACCAGCAGCAGCAACAGCAGCACCAGCAGCAGGAACAGCAGCACCAGCAGCAGCAACAGCCGCACCAGCAGCAGTAACAGCAGCACCAGCAGCAGCAACAGCAGCACCAGCAGCAGCAACAGCAGCACCAGCAGCAGCAACAGCCGCACCAGCAGCAGCAACAGCAGCACCAGCAACAGCAGCACCAGCAGCAGCAACAGCAGCACCAGCAGCAACAGCCACACCAGCAGCCGCACCAGCAGCAGCACCAGCAGCACCAGCAGCAACAGCCGCACCAGCAGCAGCAACACCCGCACCAGCAGCAACAGCAGCACCAGCAGCAGCAACAGCCGCACCAGCAGCAACAGCCGCACCAGCAGCAACAGCCGCACCAGCAGCAGCAACAGCCGCACCAGCAGCAACAGCCGCACCAGCAGCCGCACCAGCAGCAGCACCAGCAGCACCAGCAGCAACAGCCGCACCAGCAGCAACAGCCGCACCAGCAGCAACAGCAGCAACAGCCGCACCAGCAGCAACAGCCGCACCAGCAGCAACAGCAGCAACAGCAGCAACAGCCGCACCAGCAGCAGCACCAGCAGCAACAGCAGCAACAGCCGCACCAGCAGCAACAGCCGCACCAGCAGCACCAGCAGCAACAGCCGCACCAGCAGCACCAGCAGCAACAGCCGCACCAGCAGCAACAGCCGCACCAGCATCCGCACCAGCAGCAACAGCCGCACCAGCAGCAGCAACAGCAGCACCAGCAGCAGCAACAGCCGCACCAGCAGCAACAGCCGCACTAGCAGCCGCACCAGCAGCAACAGCCGCACCAGCAGCAGCAACAGCAGCACCAGCAGCAGCAACAGCCGCACCAGCAGCAACAGCCGCACCAGCAGCCGCACCAGCAGCAACAGCCGCACCAGCAGCAGCAACAGCAGCAACAGCCGCACCAGCAGCCGCACCAGCAGCAGCAACAGCAGCAACAGCCGCACCAGCAGCCGCACCAGCAGCAGCAACAGCCGCACCAGCAGCAGCAACAGCAGCACCAGCAGCAGCAACAGCCGCACCAGCAGCAACAGCCGCACCAGCAGCCGCACCAGCAGCAACAGCCGCACCAGCAGCAGCAACAGCAGCAACAGCCGCACCAGAAGCCGCACCAGCAGCAGCAACAGCCGCACCAGCAGCAACAGCCGCACCAGCAGCAACAGCCGCACCAGCAGCCGCACCAGCACCAGCAACAGCCGCACCAGCAGCAGCAACAGCCGCACCAGCAGCAGCAACAGCCGCACCAGCAGCAACAGCCGCACCAGCAGCAGCAACAGCAGCAACAGCCGCACCAGCAGCCGCACCAGCACCAGCAACAGCCGCACCAGCAGCAGCAACAGCCGCACCAGCAGCAACAGCCGCACCAGCAGCAGCAACAGCCGCACCAGCAGCAACAGCCGCACCAGCAGCAACAGCCGCACCAGCAGCAACAGCCGCACCAGCAGCAACAGCAGCAACAGCCGCACCAGCAGCAACAGCAGCAACAGCCGCACCAGCAGCCGCACCAGCACCAGCAACAGCCGCACCAGCAGCAGCAACTGCCGCACCAGCAGCAACAGCCGCACCAGCAGCAGCAACAGCAGCAGCAGCAGCAACAGCCGCACCAGCAGCAACAGCAGCAACTGCCGCACCAGCAGCAACAGCAGCAACAGCCGCACCAGCAGCCGCACCAGCACCAGCAACAGCCGCACCAGCAGCAGCAACAGCCGCACCAGCAACAGCCGCACCAGCAGCAGCAACAGCCGCACCAGCAGCAACAGCCGCACCAGCAGCAACAGCCGCACCAGCAGCAACAGCCGCACCAGCAGCAGCAACAGCCGCACCAGCAGCAGCAACAGCCGCACCAGCAGCAGCAACAGCCGCACCAGCAGCAGCAACAGCCGCACCAGCAGCAGCAACAGCCGCACCAGCAGCAGCAACAGCCGCACCAGCAGCAGCAACAGCCGCACCAGCAGCAGCAACAGCCGCACCAGCAGCAGCAACAGCCCCACCAGCAGCAGCAACAGCCGCACCAGCAGCAGCAACAGCCGCACCAGCAGCAGCAACAGCCGCACCAGCAGCAGCAACAGCCGCACCAGCAGCAACAGCCGCACCAGCAGCAGCAACAGCCGCACCAACAGCAGCAACAGCAGCACCAGCAGCCGCACCAGCACCAGCAACAGCAGCAGCAACAGCCGCACCAGCACCAGCAACAGCCGCACCAGCACCAGCAACAGCCGCACCAGCAGCAACAGCCGCACCAGCAGCAGCAACAGCAGCACCAGCAGCAGCAACAGCAGCACCAGCAGCAACAGCCACACCAGCAGCCGCACCAGCAGCAGCACCAGCAGCAACAGCCGCACCAGCAGCAGCAACACCCGCACCAGCAGCAACAGCAGCACCAGCAGCAGCAACAGCCGCACCAGCAGCAACAGCCGCACCAGCAGCAACAGCCGCACCAGCAGCAGCAACAGCCGCACCAGCAGCAACAGCCGCACCAGCAGCCGCACCAGCAGCAGCACCAGCAGCACCAGCAGCAACAGCCGCACCAGCAGCAACAGCCGCACCAGCAGCAACAGCAGCAACAGCCGCACCAGCAGCAACAGCCGCACCAGCAGCACCAGCAGCAACAGCAGCAACAGCCGCACCAGCAGCAGCACCAGCAGCAACAGCAGCAACAGCCGCACCAGCAGCAACAGCCGCACCAGCAGCACCAGCAGCAACAGCCGCACCAGCAGCAACAGCCGCACCAGCAGCAACAGCCGCACCAGCAGCCGCACCAGCAGCAACAGCCGCACCAGCAGCAGCAACAGCAGCACCAGCAGCAGCAGCAACAGCCGCACCAGCAGCAACAGCCGCACTAGCAGCCGCACCAGCAGCAACAGCCGCACCAGCAGCAGCAACAGCAGCACCAGCAGCAGCAACAGCCGCACCAGCAGCAACAGCCGCACCAGCAGCCGCACCAGCAGCAACAGCCGCACCAGCAGCAGCAACAGCAGCAACAGCCGCACCAGCAGCCGCACCAGCAGCAGCAACAGCAGCAACAGCCGCACCAGCAGCCGCACCAGCAGCAGCAACAGCCGCACCAGCAGCAGCAACAGCAGCACCAGCAGCAGCAACAGCCGCACCAGCAGCAACAGCCGCACCAGCAGCCGCACCAGCAGCAACAGCCGCACCAGCAGCAGCAACAGCAGCAACAGCCGCACCAGCAGCCGCACCAGCAGCAGCAACAGCCGCACCAGCAGCAACAGCCGCACCAGCAGCAACAGCCGCACCAGCAGCCGCACCAGCACCAGCAACAGCCGCACCAGCAGCAGCAACAGCCGCACCAGCAGCAACAGCCGCACCAGCAGCAGCAACAGCAGCAACAGCCGCACCAGCAGCCGCACCAGCACCAGCAACAGCCGCACCAGCAGCAGCAACAGCCGCACCAGCAGCAACAGCCGCACCAGCAGCAGCAACAGCCGCACCAGCAGCAACAGCCGCACCAGCAGCAACAGCCGCACCAGCAGCAACAGCAGCAACAGCCGCACCAGCAGCAACAGCAGCAACAGCCGCACCAGCAGCCGCACCAGCAACAGCCGCACCAGCAGCAGCAACAGCCGCACCAGCAGCAACAGCCGCACCAGCAGCAGCAACAGCAGCAGCAGCAGCAACAGCCGCACCAGCAGCAACAGCAGCAACAGCCGCACCAGCAGCAACAGCAGCAACAGCCGCACCAGCAGCCGCACCAGCACCAGCAACAGCCGCACCAGCAGCAGCAACAGCCGCACCAGCAACAGCCGCACCAGCAGCAGCAACAGCCGCACCAGCAGCAACACCCGCACCAGCAGCAACAGCCGCACCAGCAGCAACAGCCGCACCAGCAGCAACAGCAGCACCAGCAGCAACCGCCGCACCAGCAGCAGCAACAGCCGCACCAGCAGCAGCAACAGCCGCACCAGCAGCAGCAACAGCCGCACCAGCAGCAGCAACAGCCGCACCAGCAGCAGCAACAGCCGCACCAGCAGCAGCAACAGCCGCACCAGCAGCAGCAACAGCCGCACCAGCAGCAACAGCCGCACCAGCAGCAGCAACAGCCGCACCAGCAGCAACAGCCGCACCAGCAGCAGCAACAGCCGCACCAACAGCAGCACCAGCAGCCGCACCAGCACCAGCAACAGCAGCAGCAACAGCCGCACCAGCACCAGCAACAGCCGCACCAGCACCAGCAACAGCCGCACCAGCAGCAACAGCCGCACCAGCAGCAGCAACAGCAGCACCAGCAGCAGCAACAGCAGCACCAGCAGCCGCACCAGCACCAGCAACAGCAGCAGCAACAGCCGCACCAGCACCAGCAACAGCAGCACCAGCAGCCGCACCAGCAGCAACAGCCGCACCAGCAGCCGCACCAGCAGCAACAGCCGCACCAGCAGCAACAGCCGCACCAGCAGCAGCAGCAGCAACAGCCGCACCAGCAGCAGCAACAGCCCCACCAGCAGCAACAGCAGCACCAGCAGCCGCACCAGCACCAGCAACAGCAGCAGCAACAGCCGCACCAGCACCAGCAACAGCCGCACCAGCACCAGCAACAGCCGCACCAGCAGCAACAGCCGCACCAGCAGCAGCAACAGCAGCACCAGCAGCAGCAACAGCAGCACCAGCAGCCGCACCAGCACCAGCAACAGCAGCAGCAACAGCCGCACCAGCACCAGCAACAGCAGCACCAGCAGCCGCACCAGCAGCAACAGCCGCACCAGCAGCCGCACCAGCCGCCGCACCAGCAGCAACAGCCGCACCAGCAGCAGCAACAGCCGCACCAGCAGCAGCAACAGCCGCACCAGCAGCAACAGCCGCACCAGCAGCAACAGCAGCACCAGCAGCAACAGCCGCACCAGCAGCAGCACCAGCAGCAGCAACAGCCGCACCAGCAGCAACAGCCACACCAGCAGCAGCACCAGCAGCAGCACCAGCAGCAACAGCCGCACCAGCAGCAACAGCCGCACCAGCAGCACCAGCAGTAGCAACAGCCGCACCAGCAGCCGCACCAGCAGCAGCACCAGCAGCAACAGCCGCACCAGCAGCAGCAACAGCCGCACCAGCAGCAGCAACAGCCGCACCAGCAGCAGCAACAGCCGCACCAGCAGCAGCAACAGCCGCACCAGCAGCAACAGCCGCACCAGCAGCCGCACCAGCACCAGCAACAGCCGCACCAGCACCAGCAACAGCCGCACCAGCAGCAGCAACAGCCGCACCAGCAGCAGCAACAGCCGCACCAGCAGCAACAGCCGCACCAGCAGCAACAGCCGCACCAGCAGCAACAGCAGCAACAGCCGCACCAGCAGCAACAGCAGCAACAGCCGCACCAGCAGCCGCACCAGCACCAGCAACAGCCGCACCAGCAGCAGCAACAGCCGCACCAGCAGCAACAGCCGCACCAGCAGCAGCAACAGCAGCAGCAGCAGCAACAGCCGCACCAGCAGTAACAGCAGCAACAGCCGCACCAGCAGCAACAGCAGCAACAGCCGCACCAGCAGCCGCACCAGCACCAGCAACAGCCGCACCAGCAGCAGCAACAGCCGCACCAGCAACAGCCGCACCAGCAGCAGCAACAGCCGCACCAGCAGCAACAGCCGCACCAGCAGCAACAGCCGCACCAGCAGCAACAGCCGCACCAGCAGCAACAGCAGCACCAGCAGCAACAGCCGCACCAGCAGCAGCAACAGCCGCACCACCAGCAGCAGCAACAGCCGCACCAGCAGCAGCAACAGCCGCACCAGCAGCAGCAACAGCCGCACCAGCAGCAGCAACAGCCGCACCAGCAGCAGCAACAGCCGCACCAGCAGCAGCAACAGCCGCACCAGCAGCAACAGCCGCACCAGCAGCAGCAACAGCCGCACCAGCAGCAACAGCCGCACCAGCAGCAGCAACAGCCGCACCAACAGCAGCAACAGCAGCACCAGCAGCCGCACCAGCACCAGCAACAGCAGCAGCAACAGCCGCACCAGCACCAGCAACAGCCGCACCAGCACCAGCAACAGCCGCACCAGCAGCAGCAACAGCAGCACCAGCACCAGCAACAGCAGCACCAGCAGCCGCACCAGCACCAGCAACAGCAGCAGCAACAGCCGCACCAGCACCAGCAACAGCAGCACCAGCAGCCGCACCAGCAGCAACAGCCGCACCAGCAGCCGCACCAGCAGCCGCACCAGCAGCAACAGCCGCACCAGCAGCAACAGCCGCACCAGCAGCAGCAGCAGCAACAGCCGCACCAGCAGCAGCAACAGCCCCACCAGCAGCAACAGCCGCACCAGCAGCAACAGCCGCACCAGCAGCCGCACCAGCAGCAGCAGCAGCAACAGCCGCACCAGCAGCAGCAACAGCCGAACCAGCAGCAGCAACAGCCGCACCAGCAGCAACAGCCGCACCAGCAGCAACAGCAGCACCAGCAGCAACAGCCGCACCAGCAGCAGCACCAGCAGCAGCAACAGCCGCACCAGCAGCAACAGCCGCACCAGCAGCAACAGCAGCACCAGCAGCAACAGCCGCACCAGCAGCAGCACCAGCAGCAGCAACAGCCGCACCAGCAGCAACAGCCGCACCAGCAGCAGCACCAGCAGCAACAGCCGCACCAGCAGCAACAGCCGCACCAGCAGCACCAGCAGCACCAGCAGTAGCAACAGCCGCACCAGCAGCCGCACCTGCAGCAGCACCAGCAGCAACAGCCGCACCAGCAGCAGCAACAGCCGCACCAGCAGCAGCAACAGCCGCACCAGCAGCAGCAACAGCCGCACCAGCAGCAGCAACAGCCGCACCAGCAGCAACAGCCGCACCAGCAGCCGCACCAGCACCAGCAACAGCCGCACCAGCACCAGCAACAGCCGCACCAGCAGCAACAGCCGCACCAGCAGCAGCAACAGCAGCACCAGCAGCAGCAACAGCAGCACCAGCAGCCGCACCAGCACCAGCAACAGCAGCAGCAACAGCCGCACCAGCACCAGCAACAGCAGCACCAGCAGCCGCCCCAGCAGCAACAGCCGCACCAGCAGCCGCACCAGCAGCAACAGCCGCACCAGCAGCCGCACCAGCAGCAACAGCCGCACCAGCAGCAGCAGCAGCAACAGCCGCACCAGCAGCAGCAACAGCCGCACCAGCAGCAACAGCCGCACCAGCAGCAACAGCCGCACCAGCAGCCGCACCAGCAGCAACAGCCGCACCAGCAGCCGCACCAGCAGCAACAGCCGCACCAGAAGCAACAGCCGCACCAGCAGCAACAGCCGCACCAGCAGCAACAGCCGCACCAGCAGCAACAGCCGCACCAGCAGCAACAGCCGCACCAGCAGCCGCACCAGCAGCAACAGCCGCACCAGCAGCAGCAGCAGCATCAGCCGCACCAGCAGCAATAACAGCCGCACCAGCAGCAACAGCCGCACCAGCAGCAACAGCAGCACCAGCAGCAACAGCCGCACCAGCAGCAGCACCAGCAGCAGCAACAGCCGCACCAGCAGCAACAGCCGCACCAGCAGCAGCACCAGCAGCAACAGCCGCACCAGCAGCAACAGCCGCACCAGCAGCACCAGCAGCACCAGCAGTAGCAACAGCCGCACCAGCAGCCGCACCAGCAGCAGCACCAGCAGCAACAGCCGCACCAGCAGCACCAGCAGCAACAGCCGCACCAGCAGCAACAGCCGCACCAGCAGCAACAGCCGCACCAGCAGCAGCAACAGCCGCACCAGCAGCAGCAATAGCCGCACCAGCAGCAGCAACAGCCGCACCAGCAGCAACAGCAGCAACAGCCGCACCAGCAGCAACAGCCGCACCAGCAGCAACAGCCGCACCAGCAGCACCAGCAGCAACAGCCGCACCAGCAGCAACAGCCGCACCAGCAGCCACAGCCGCACCAGCCGCACCAGCAGCAACAGCCGCACCAGCAGCAGCAACAGCCGCACCAGCAGCAACAGCCGCACCAGCAGCACCAGCCGCACCAGCCGCACCAGCAGCAACAGCCGCACCAGCAGCAACAGCCGCATCAGCCGCACCAGCAGCAACAGCCGCACCAGCAGCAGCAACAGCCGCACCAGCAGCAGCAACAGCCGCACCAGCCGCACCAGCAGCAGCAACAGCCGCACCAGCAGCCGCACCAGCAGCAGCAACAGCCGCACCAGCAGCAACAGCCGCACCAGCAGCAGCAACAGCCGCACCAGCAGCAACAGCCGCACCAGCAGCCGCACCAGCAGCAGCACCAGCAGCAACAGCCGCACCAGCAGCAACAGCCGCACCAGCAGCAACAGCAGCAACAGCCGCACCAGCAGCAACAGCCGCACCAGCAGCACCAGCAGCAACAGCAGCAACAGCCGCACCAGCAGCAACAGCCGCACCAGCAGCAGCACCAGCAGCAACAGCAGCAACAGCCGCACCAGCAGCAACAGCCGCACCAGCAGCAACAGCCGCACCAGCAGCCGCACCAGCAGCAACAGCCGCACCAGCAGCAGCAACAGCAGCACCAGCAGCAGCAACAGCCGCACCAGCAGCAACAGCCGCACCAGCAGCCGCACCAGCAGCAACAACAGCCGCTTCAGCACCAGCAACAGCCGCACCAGCAGCAACAGCCGCACCAGCAGCAGCAACAGCAGCACCAGCAGCAACAGCAGCACCAGCAGCCGCACCAGCACCAGCAACAGCAGCAGCAACAGCCGCACCAGCACCAGCAACAGCAGCACCAGCAGCCGCACCAGCAGCAACAGCCGCACCAGCAGCCGCACCAGCAGCCGCACCAGCAGCAACAGCCGCACCAGCAGCCGCACCAGCAGCAACAGCCGCACCAGCAGCAGCAGCAGCAACAGCCGCACCAGCAGCAGCAACAGCCGCACCAGCAGCAACAGCCGCACCAGCAGCAACAGCAGCACCAGCAGCAACAGCCGCACCAGCAGCAGCACCAGCAGCAGCAACAGCCGCACCAGCAGCAACAGCCGCACCAGCAGCAGCAACAGCCGCACCAGCAGCAGCAACAGCCGCACCAGCAGCAGCAACAGCCGCACCAGCAGCAGCAACAGCCGCACCAGCAGCAGCAACAGCCGCACCAGCAGCAACAGCAGCAACAGCCGCACCAGCAGCAACAGCCGCACCAGCAGCAACAGCCGCACCAGCAGCACCAGCAGCAACAGCCGCACCAGCAGCAACAGCCGCACCAGCCGCACCAGCAGCAACAGCCGCACCAGCAGCAGCAACAGCCGCACCAGCAGCAACAGCCGCACCAGCAGCACCAGCCGCACCAGCCGCACCAGCAGCAACAGCCGCACCAGCAGCAACAGCCGCACCAGCCGCACCAGCAGCAACAGCCGCACCAGCAGCAGCAACAGGCGCACCAGCAGCAGCAACAGCCGCACCAGCCGCACCAGCAGCAGCAACAGCCGCACCAGCAGCCGCACCAGCAGCAGCAACAGCCGCACCAGCAGCAACAGCCGCACCAGCAGCAACAGCCGCACCAGCAGCAGCAACAGCCGCACCAGCAGCAACAGCCGCACCAGCAGCCGCACCAGCAGCAGCACCAGCAGCACCAGCAGCAACAGCCGCACCAGCAGCAACAGCCGCAGCAGCAGCAACAGCAGCAACAGCCGCACCAGCAGCAACAGCCGCACCAGCAGCACCAGCAGCAACAGCAGCAACAGCCGCACCAGCAGCAACAGCAGCAACAGCCGCACCAGCAGCAACAGCCGCACCAGCAGCAGCACCAGCAGCAACAGCAGCAACAGCCGCACCAGCAGCAACAGCCGCACCAGCAGCAACAGCCGCACCAGCAGCCGCACCAGCAGCAACAGCCGCACCAGCAGCAGCAACAGCAGCACCAGCAGCAGCAACAGCCGCACCAGCAGCAACAGCCGCACCAGCAGCCGCACCAGCAGAAACAACAGCCGCACCAGCAGCAGCAACAGCCGCACCAGCAGCAACAGCCGCTCCAGCAGCAGCAACAGCAGCAACAGCCGCACCAGCACCAGCAGCAGCAACAGCCGCACCAGCAGCAGCAACAGCCGCACCAGCACCAGCAACAGCCGCACCAGCAGCAGCAACAGCCGCACCAGCAGCAACAGCCGCACCAGCAGCAACAGCCGCACCAGCAGCAACAGCCGCACCAGCAGCAACAGCAGCAACAGCCGCACCAGCAGCAGCAACAGCCGCACCAGCAGCAGCAACAGCCGCACCAGCAGCAGCAACAGCCGCACCAGCAGCAACAGCCGCACCAGCAGCAACAGCCGCACCAGCAGCAGCAACAGCCGCACCAGCAGCAGCAGCAGCATCAGCCGCACCAGCAGCAATAACAGCCGCACCAGCAGCAACAGCCGCACCAGCAGCAACAGCAGCACCAGCAGCAACAGCCGCACCAGCAGCAGCACCAGCAGCAGCAACAGCCGCACCAGCAGCAACAGCCGCACCAGCAGCAGCACCAGCAGCAACAGCCGCACCAGCAGCAACAGCCGCACCAGCAGCACCAGCAGCACCAGCAGTAGCAACAGCCGCACCAGCAGCCGCACCAGCAGCAGCACCAGCAGCAACAGCCGCACCAGCAGCACCAGCAGCAACAGCCGCACCAGCAGCAACAGCCGCACCAGCAGCAACAGCCGCACCAGCAGCAGCAACAGCCGCACCAGCAGCAGCAACAGCCGCACCAGCAGCAGCAACAGCCGCACCAGCAGCAACAGCAGCAACAGCCGCACCAGCAGCAACAGCCGCACCAGCAGCAACAGCCGCACCAGCAGCACCAGCAGCAACAGCCGCACCAGCAGCAACAGCCGCACCAGCAGCAACAGCCGCACCAGCCGCACCAGCAGCAACAGCCGCACCAGCAGCAGCAACAGCCGCACCAGCAGCAACAGCCGCACCAGCAGCACCAGCCGCACCAGCCGCACCAGCAGCAACAGCCGCACCAGCAGCAACAGCCGCACCAGCCGCACCAGCAGCAACAGCCGCACCAGCAGCAGCAACAGCCGCACCAGCAGCAGCAACAGCCGCACCAGCAGCAGCAACAGCCGCACCAGCAGCCGCACCAGCAGCAGCAACAGCCGCACCAGCAGCAACAGCCGCACCAGCAGCAACAGCCGCACCAGCAGCAGCAACAGCCGCACCAGCAGCAACAGCCGCACCAGCAGCCGCACCAGCAGCAGCACCAGCAGCAACAGCCGCACCAGCAGCAACAGCCGCACCAGCAGCAACAGCAGCAACAGCCGCACCAGCAGCAACAGCCGCACCAGCAGCACCAGCAGCATCAGCAGCAACAGCCGCACCAGCAGCAACAGCAGCAACAGCCGCACCAGCAGCAACAGCCGCACCAGCAGCAGCACCAGCAGCAACAGCAGCAACAGCCGCACCAGCAGCAACAGCCGCACCAGCAGCAACAGCCGCACCAGCAGCCGCACCAGCAGCAACAGCCGCACCAGCAGCAGCAACAGCAGCACCAGCAGCAGCAACAGCCGCACCAGCAGCAACAGCCGCACCAGCAGCCGCACCAGCAGCAACAACAGCCGCTTCAGCACCAGCAACAGCCGCACCAGCAGCAACAGCCGCACCAGCAGCAGCAACAGCAGCAACAGCAGCACCAGCAGCCGCACCAGCACCAGCAACAGCAGCAGCAACAGCCGCACCAGCACCAGCAACAGCAGCACCAGCAGCCGCACCAGCAGCAACAGCCGCACAAGCAGCAGCACCAGCAGTAGCAACAGCCGCACCAGCAGCCGCACCAGCAGCAGCACCAGCAGCAACAGCCGCACCAGCAGCACCAGCAGCAACAGCCGCACCAGCAGCAACAGCCGCACCAGCAGCAACAGCCGCACCAGCACCAGCAACAGCAGCAGCAACAGCCGCACCAGCACCAGCAACAGCAGCACCAGCAGCCGCACCAGCAGCAACAGCCGCACCAGCAGCAGCAGCAGCAACAGCCGCACCAGCAGCAGCAACAGCCGCACCAGCAGCAACAGCCGCACCAGCAGCAACAGCAGCACCAGCAGCAACAGCCGCACCAGCAGCAGCACCAGCAGCAGCAACAGCCGCACCAGCAGCAACAGCCGCACCAGCAGCAACAGCCGCACCAGCAGCAACAGCCGCACCAGCAGCAACAGCCGCACCAGCAGCAGCACCAGCAGCAACAGCTGCACCAGCAGCAACAGCCGCACCAGCAGCAGCACCAGCAGCAACAGCCGCACAAGCAGCAGCACCAGCAGCAGCAACAGCCGCACCAGCAGCAACAGCCGCACCAGCAGCAGCACCAGCAGCAACAGCTGCACCAGCAGCAACAGCCGCACCAGCATCAGCACCAGCAGCAACAGCCGCACCAGCAGCACCAGCAGCAACAGCCGCACCAGCAGCAACAGCCGCACCAGCAGCAACAGCCGCACCAGCAGCAGCAACAGCCGCACCAGCAGCAGCAACAGCCGCACCAGCAGCAGCAACAGCCGCACCAGCAGCAGCAACAGCCGCACCAGCAGCAGCAACAGCCGCACCAGCAGCAGCAACAGCCGCACCAGCAGCAGCAACAGCCGCACCAGCAGCAACAGCAGCAACAGCCGCACCAGCAGCAACAGCCGCACCAGCAGCAACAGCCGCACCAGCAGCACCAGCAGCAACAGCCGCACCAGCAGCAACAGCCGCACCAGCCGCACCAGCAGCAACAGCCGCACCAGCAGCAGCAACAGCCGCACCAGCAGCAACAGCCGCACCAGCAGCACCAGCCGCACCAGCCGCACCAGCAGCAACAGCCGCACCAGCAGCAACAGCCGCACCAGCCGCACCAGCAGCAACAGCCGCACCAGCAGCAGCAACAGGCGCACCAGCAGCAGCAACAGCCGCACCAGCCGCACCAGCAGCAGCAACAGCCGCACCAGCAGCCGCACCAGCAGCAGCAACAGCCGCACCAGCAGCAACAGCCGCACCAGCAGCAGCAACAGCCGCACCAGCAGCAACAGCCGCACCAGCAGCCGCACCAGCAGCAGCACCAGCAGCACCAGCAGCAACAGCCGCACCAGCAGCAACAGCCGCAGCAGCAGCAACAGCAGCAACAGCCGCACCAGCAGCAACAGCCGCACCAGCAGCACCAGCAGCAACAGCAGCAACAGCCGCACCAGCAGCAACAGCAGCAACAGCCGCACCAGCAGCAACAGCCGCACCAGCAGCAGCACCAGCAGCAACAGCAGCAACAGCCGCACCAGCAGCAACAGCCGCACCAGCAGCAACAGCCGCACCAGCAGCCGCACCAGCAGCAACAGCCGCACCAGCAGCAGCAACAGCAGCACCAGCAGCAGCAACAGCCGCACCAGCAGCAACAGCCGCACCAGCAGCCGCACCAGCAGCAACAACAGCCGCACCAGCAGCAGCAACAGCCGCACCAGCAGCAACAGCCGCACCAGCAGCAGCAACAGCAGCAGCAACAGCCGCACCAGCACCAGCAGCAGCAACAGCCGCACCAGCAGCAGCAACAGCCGCACCAGCACCAGCAACAGCCGCACCAGCAGCAGCAACAGCCGCACCAGCAGCAACAGCCGCACCAGCAGCAACAGCCGCACCAGCAGCAACAGCCGCACCAGCAGCAACAGCAGCAACAGCCGCACCAGCAGCAGCAACAGCCGCACCAGCAGCAGCAACAGCCGCACCAGCACCAGCAACAGCCGCACCAGCACCAGCAACAGCCGCACCAGCAGCAGCAACAGCCGCACCAGCAGCAACAGCCGCACCAGCAGCAACAGCCGCACCACCAGCAGCAACAGCCGCACCAGCACCAGCAACAGCCGCACCAGCACCAGCAACAGCCGCACCAGCAGCAACAGCAGCACCAGCAGCAACAGCAGCACCAGCAGCCGCACCAGCAGCAACAGCAGCACCAGCAGCCGCACCAGCAGCAACAGCAGCACCAGCAGCAGCAACAGCCGCACCAGCAGCAACAGCAGCACCAGCAGCCGCACCAGCAGCAACAGCCGCACCAGCAGCCGCACCAGCAGCACCAGCCGCACCAGCAGCAACAGCCGCACCAGCAGCAGCACCAGCAGCAACAGCCGCACCAGCAGCAACAGCCGCACCAGCAGCAACAACAGCCGCACCAGCAGCAACAGCCGCACCAGCAGCAACAGCAGCACCAGCAGCAACAGCCGCACCAGCAGCAACAGCCGCACCAGCAGCAGCAACAGCCGCACCAGCAGCCGCACCAGCAGCAACAGCCGCACCAGCAGCCGCACCAGCAGCAGCAACAGCAGCACCAGCAGCAACAGCAGCACCAGCAGCAACAGCCGCACCAGCAGCAGCACCAGCAACAGCCGCACCAGCAGCAACAGCCGCACCAGCAGCAGCACCAGCAGCAACAGCCGCACCAGCAGCAACAGCCGCACCAGCAGCAACAGCCGCACCAGCAGCAGCACCAGCAGCACCAGCAGTAGCAACAGCCGCACCAGCAGCCGCACCAGCAGCAACAGCCGCACCAGCAGCACCAGCAGCAACAGCCGCACCAGCAGCAACAGCCGCACCAGCAGCAACAGCCGCACATGCAGCAACAGCCGCACCAGCAGCAACAGCCGCACCAGCAGCCGCACCAGCAGCAACAGCCGCACCAGCAGCAGCAGCAGCATCAGCCGCACCAGCAGCAATAACAGCCGCACCAGCAGCAACAGCCGCACCAGCAGCAACAGCAGCACCAGCAGCAACAGCCGCACCAGCAGCAGCACCAGCAGCAGCAACAGCCTCACCAGCAGCAACAGCCGCACCAGCAGCAGCACCAGCAGCAACAGCCGCACCAGCAGCAACAGCCGCACCAGCAGCAACAGCCGCACCAGCAGCACCAGCAGCACCAGCAGTAGCAACAGCCGCACCAGCAGCCGCACCAGCAGCAGCACCAGCAGCAACAGCCGCACCAGCAGCACCAGCAGCAACAGCCGCACCAGCAGCAACAGCCGCACCAGCAGCAACAGCCGCACCAGCAGCAGCAACAGCCGCACCAGCAGCAGCAACAGCCGCACCAGCAGCAGCAACAGCCGCACCAGCAGCAACAGCAGCAACAGCCGCACCAGCAGCAACAGCCGCACCAGCAGCAACAGCCGCACCAGCAGCAACAGCCGCACCAGCAGCAACAGCCGCACCAGCAGCAACAGCCGCACCAGCCGCACCAGCAGCAACAGCCGCACCAGCAGCAGCAACAGCCGCACCAGCAGCAACAGCCGCACCAGCAGCACCAGCCGCACCAGCCGCACCAGCAGCAACAGCCGCACCAGCAGCAACAGCCGCACCAGCCGCACCAGCAGCAACAGCCGCACCAGCAGCAGCAACAGCCGCACCAGCAGCAGCAACAGCCGCACCAGCCGCACCAGCAGCAGCAACAGCCGCACCAGCAGCCGCACCAGCAGCAGCAACAGCCGCACCAGCAGCAACAGCCGCACCAGCAGCAGCAACAGCCGCACCAGCAGCAACAGCCGCAACAGCAGCCGCACCAGCAGCAGCACCAGCAGCACCAGCAGCAACAGCCGCACCAGCAGCAACAGCCGCACCAGCAGCAACAGCAGCAACAGCCGCACCAGCAGCAACAGCCGCACCAGCAGCACCAGCAGCAACAGCCGCACCAGCAGCAACAGCCGCACCAGCAGCAGCACCAGCAGCAACAGCAGCAACAGCCGCACCAGCAGCAACAGCCGCACCAGCAGCAACAGCCGCACCAGCAGCCGCACCAGCAGCAACAGCCGCACCAGCAGCAGCAACAGCAGCACCAGCAGCAGCAACAGCCGCACCAGCAGCAACAGCCGCACCAGCAGCCGCACCAGCAGCAACAACAGCCGCTTCAGCACCAGCAACAGCCGCACCAGCAGCAACAGCCGCACCAGCAGCAGCAACAGCAGCACCAGCAGCAACAGCAGCACCAGCAGCCGCACCAGCACCAGCAACAGCAGCAGCAACAGCCGCACCAGCACCAGCAACAGCAGCACCAGCAGCCGCACCAGCAGCAACAGCCGCACCAGCAGCCGCACCAGCAGCCGCACCAGCAGCAACAGCCGCACCAGCAGCCGCACCAGCAGCAACAGCCGCACCAGCAGCAGCAGCAGCAACAGCCGCACCAGCAGCAGCAACAGCCGCACCAGCAGCAACAGCCGCACCAGCAGCAACAGCAGCACCAGCAGCAACAGCCGCACCAGCAGCAGCACCAGCAGCAGCAACAGCCGCACCAGCAGCAACAGCCGCACCAGCAGCAGCACCAGCAGCAACAGCTGCACCAGCAGCAACAGCCGCACCAGCAGCAGCACCAGCAGCAACAGCCGCACCAGCAGCACCAGCAGCAACAGCCGCACCAGCAGCAACAGCCGCACCAGCAGCAACAGCCGCACCAGCAGCAGAAACAGCCGCACCAGCAGCAGCAACAGCCGCACCAGCAGCAGCAACAGCCGCACCAGCAGCAGCAACAGCCGCACCAGCAGCAGCAACAGCCGCACCAGCAGCAACAGCAGCAACAGCCGCACCAGCAGCAACAGCCGCACCAGCAGCAACAGCCGCACCAGCAGCACCAGCAGCAACAGCCGCACCAGCAGCAACAGCCGCACCAGCCGCACCAGCAGCAACAGCCGCACCAGCAGCAGCAACAGCCGCACCAGCAGCAACAGCCGCACCAGCAGCACCAGCCGCACCAGCCGCACCAGCAGCAACAGCCGCACCAGCAGCAACAGCCGCACCAGCCGCACCAGCAGCAACAGCCGCACCAGCAGCAGCAACAGGCGCACCAGCAGCAGCAACAGCCGCACCAGCCGCACCAGCAGCAGCAACAGCCGCACCAGCAGCCGCACCAGCAGCAGCAACAGCCGCACCAGCAGCAACAGCCGCACCAGCAGCAACAGCCGCACCAGCAGCAGCAACAGCCGCACCAGCAGCAACAGCCGCACCAGCAGCCGCACCAGCAGCAGCACCAGCAGCACCAGCAGCAACAGCCGCACCAGCAGCAACAGCAGCAGCAACAGCAGCAACAGCCGCACCAGCAGCAACAGCCGCACCAGCAGCACCAGCAGCAACAGCAGCAACAGCCGCACCAGCAGCAACAGCAGCAACAGCCGCACCAGCAGCAACAGCCGCACCAGCAGCAGCACCAGCAGCAACAGCAGCAACAGCCGCACCAGCAGCAACAGCCGCACCAGCAGCAACAGCCGCACCAGCAGCCGCACCAGCAGCAACAGCCGCACCAGCAGCAGCAACAGCAGCACCAGCAGCAGCAACAGCCGCACCAGCAGCAACAGCCGCACCAGCAGCCGCACCAGCAGCAACAACAGCCGCACCAGCAGCAGCAACAGCCGCACCAGCAGCAACAGCCGCACCAGCAGCAACAGCCGCACCAGCAGCAACAGCCGCACCAGCAGCAGAAACAGCCGCACCAGCAGCAGCAACAGCCGCACCAGCAGCAGCAACAGCCGCACCAGCAGCAGCAACAGCCGCACCAGCAGCAGCAACAGCCGCACCAGCAGCAACAGCAGCAACAGCCGCACCAGCAGCAACAGCCGCACCAGCAGCAACAGCCGCACCAGCAGCACCAGCAGCAACAGCCGCACCAGCAGCAACAGCCGCACCAGCCGCACCAGCAGCAACAGCCGCACCAGCAGCAGCAACAGCCGCACCAGCAGCAACAGCCGCACCAGCAGCACCAGCCGCACCAGCCGCACCAGCAGCAACAGCCGCACCAGCAGCAACAGCCGCACCAGCCGCACCAGCAGCAACAGCCGCACCAGCAGCAGCAACAGGCGCACCAGCAGCAGCAACAGCCGCACCAGCCGCACCAGCAGCAGCAACAGCCGCACCAGCAGCCGCACCAGCAGCAGCAACAGCCGCACCAGCAGCAACAGCCGCACCAGCAGCAACAGCCGCACCAGCAGCAGCAACAGCCGCACCAGCAGCAACAGCCGAACCAGCAGCCGCACCAGCAGCAGCACCAGCAGCACCAGCAGCAACAGCCGCACCAGCAGCAACAGCCGCAGCAGCAGCAACAGCAGCAACAGCCGCACCAGCAGCAACAGCCGCACCAGCAGCACCAGCAGCAACAGCAGCAACAGCCGCACCAGCAGCAACAGCAGCAACAGCCGCACCAGCAGCAACAGCCGCACCAGCAGCAGCACCAGCAGCAACAGCAGCAACAGCCGCACCAGCAGCAACAGCCGCACCAGCAGCCGCACCAGCAGCAACAGCCGCACCAGCAGCAGCAACAGCAGCACCAGCAGCAGCAACAGCCGCACCAGCAGCAACAGCCGCACCAGCAGCCGCACCAGCAGCAACAACAGCCGCACCAGCAGCAGCAACAGCCGCACCAGCAGCACCAGCCGCACCAGCAGCAGCAACAGCAGCAACAGCCGCACCAGCACCAGCAGCAGCAACAGCCGCACCAGCAGCAGCAACAGCCGCACCAGCAACAGCCGCACCAGCAGCAGCAACAGCCGCACCAGCAGCAACAGCCGCACCAGCAGCAACAGCCGCACCAGCAGCAACAGCAGCAACAGCCGCACCAGCAGCAGCAACAGCCGCACCAGCACCAGCAACAGCCGCACCAGCACCAGCAACAGCCGCACCAGCACCAGCAACAGCCGCACCAGCACCAGCAACAGCCGCACCAGCAACAGCCGCACCAGCAGCAACAGCCGCACCAGCAGCAACAGCCGCACCAGCAGCAACAGCCGCACCACCAGCAGCAACAGCCGCACCAGCACCAGCAACAGCCGCACCAGCACCAGCAACAGCCGCACCAGCAGCAACAGCAGCACCAGCAGCAACAGCAGCACCAGCAGCCGCACCAGCAGCAACAGCAGCACCAGCAGCCGCACCAGCAGCAACAGCAGCACCAGCAGCAGCAACAGCCGCACCAGCAGCAACAGCAGCACCAGCAGCCGCACCAGCAGCAACAGCCGCACCAGCAGCCGCACCAGCAGCACCAGCCGCACCAGCAGCCGCACCAGCAGCACCAGCCGCACCAGCAGCAACAGCCGCACCAGCAGCAGCACCAGCAGCAACAGCCGCACCAGCAGCAACAGCCGCACCAGCAGCAACAACAGCCGCACCAGCAGCAACAGCCGCACCAGCAGCAACAGCAGCACCAGCAGCAACAGCCGCACCAGCAGCAACAGCCGCACCAGCAGCAGCAACAGCCGCACCAGCAGCCGCACCAGCAGCAACAGCCGCACCAGCAGCCGCACCAGCAGCAGCAACAGCCGCACCAGCAGCAACAGCAGCACCAGCAGCAACAGCCGCACCAGCAGCAGCACCAGCAACAGCCGCACCAGCAGCAACAGCCGCACCAGCAGCAGCACCAGCAGCAACAGCCGCACCAGCAGCAACAGCCGCACCAGCAGCAACAGCCGCACCAGCAGCAGCACCAGCAGCACCAGCAGTAGCAACAGCCGCACCAGCAGCCGCACCAGCAGCAACAGCCGCACCAGCAGCACCAGCAGCAACAGCCGCACCAGCAGCAGCAACAGCCGCACCAGCAGCAGCAACAGCCGCACCAGCAGCAGCAACAGCCGCACCAGCAGCAGCAACAGCCGCACCAGCAGCAGCTACAGCCGCACCAGCAGCAGCAACAGCCGCACCAGCAGCAACAGCAGCAACAGCCGCATCAGCAGCAACAGCCGCACCAGCAGCAACAGCCGCACCAGCAGCACCAGCAGCAACAACAGCCGCACCAGCCGCACTAGCAGCAACAGCCGCACCAGCAGCAACAGCCGCACCAGCAGCAACAGCCGCACCAGCCGCACCAGCTGCACCAGCAGCAACAGCCGCACCAGCAGCAACAGCCGCACCAGCCGCACCAGCAGCAACAGCCGCACCAGCAGCAGCACCAGCAGCAGCAACAGCCGCACCAGCAGCAGCAACAGCCGCACCAGCCGCACCAGCAGCAGCAACAGCCGCACCAGCAGCAGCAACAGCCGCACCAGCAGCAGCAACAGCAGCAGCAACAGGCGCACCAGCAGCAGCAACAGCAGCAGCAACAGCAGCACCAGCAGCAGCAACAGCAGCAGCAACAGCCGCACCAGCAGCAGCAACAGCAGCAGCAACAGCCGCACCAGCAGCCGCACCAGCAGCAACAACAGCTGCAGCAACAGCCGCACCAGCAGGCGCACCAGCAGCAGCAACAGCCGCACCAGCAGCAGCAACAGCAGCAGCAACAGCCGCACCAGCAGCAGCAACAGTCGCACCAGCAGCAACACCAGCAGCACCGGCAACTGCACCAACAGCAGCAGCACCACCAACAGCAGCACCAGTAGTAACACAAGTAACAGCACCAGTAGTAACACACGTAACAGCACCAGTAGCAACAGCAGCATCAGTAGCAGCACCAACAGCAGCAGCACCAGTAGCAAGAGCAGCAAGAGCAGCACAAGTAGCACCAACACCACCACGTGACGGGGTAGTGCTTCACACCCTCCTAGCTCACCCCCACCTGACGGGCAGAGGTAGACTAAGGTGCCGGCGACACTGAGCCAATATCTTAAAACATGTCAACAGGTGATGTTATCATCACTATACGTATTACAATTTAATCTGTATTTTGTTATATATTATTATCACATGTACGTGACGTTATACATCTGTAGAGTCTAGGTGATGGAGGTAATGTTATGAATTACATCAGTAACAGTGGATAACGAGCCACAGCGAGCAGTTACCCAGCCTAGACTCGTTCTGGTGCCTAGCTAGTGTTATGAAGACTGCAAGAATAGACTAGCGGGTGAGCTTAGCAAGGTTACGTGAAGGCTGGGCCGCGCAAAGCCAGGCAGAGCGCTGGGGACACGCCGGCCTAGTGGAGGTTCTGACGGGGACTCCCGGACTTACCAGTATGTACGTATTAACTGTGTTGTGGAACCAACGGGTTGTGGACTGCTAGGGCGAGTGCAGTTGTATTGTTTGAGTTAAAATATCACAGCGTCTTCATGAACAAGAACTAAATATTCGTCAGTACAGCCACTGAACGGTTTATTTCTTTCTTTATATAGAAGATGTATTGGATTAGGAAAGGCACTGTCAGGGGAAAGTGTTAAGCCATTACGACTATATAACACTTGGAAGGGGACAGGATAGGGATTTAGGATGGGACGGGGATGAGGAATAGTGCCCAACCACTTGGACTGTCGGGGATTGAACGGCGACCAGCATGAAATGAGGCCGTCGCTCTACCGTCCACCCCAAGTGGTTGGGCCGATACATAACGTTGGTTTTTATATTCTTGTAAAGCCACAAACACACTTAGCGTAAGAGGACAGGTCCTTAATCAAAGTGAAAGTATTAATATGTACATTTTAGTATTTGAGTTCACCATAATTACATTAACTCAAATTTTGCTACAAAATTACCATAATATAAAGTGATTACACTGAAGTTGCATGTCTTGAGTACTAATATTAGGGACGTGAGTACTAAAAGATAGCGAGTTTGAATCAAAAGGTAGGAAACTGAGGATGTATTTAGGTACTTTTTAGTTTTACTTTTTGTCTAAACTCGTTGATTTGATAATTTTGTTAAGACATTGAGGAGAGAATTACATAGACTGGATAGATTCTTTGCATGGAGTGTTTTATGTTTGACTGGGGATATCGGATACTACTTTTTGGTGTGGTGCTCATGGGGGTTCTGTTGCATCTATCAAGGAATTTTCGGATAAAGATTAGAATTTAGGAACAAGGTTATTGTATGTGTGTGTTTAACATGTTAAGGGACTTAAATAGAGGGGGGCTGTGTGTTGTCTGAAGACAGAATTTATAGTTCTGATAGCAGATTTTTACTGGGTGATAATGGACCTGAACTAATTGGCGACATTGAACCCCTAGTCCACATATTTTTGAACGGGAGAACACTGCAGGAGGGTAGCAGTGCTCGCCCCGCACCTGGCCACTCACTTGCTCTGGATTAGCCCTCACGAGGGAAGATTCAGCGGGCGCCAAACCGTAACTGGTCGCCCCTGTTCACTCGGCAGTCAATGAGAACCCGGTTGTAAGGAGATTTGCGGGTGGTGTTCCAGGGAAGAGGAGCGGGCATGGTCCTGTGACACGTGAGAAGGGAAAGTTCTCGGACCTGTTGAAGGGAACCGGAAGTCGTATGTGGACCACCACCTGTGTGAAGAGAACAGAAGTTTCTTGTACTAAACCCTCCCTCGAGCAGGTCTCCTCAGAGATGAGACCCCAAAGATCTACTCATAAATTTCAGCCATTCAAAGTGTTTAATATCAAATAGTATATTACATTTTAATTATATTTTTATTACGTTTTTAAATAAATGGTTTGGGCTCTATTGGTTAGTTTGTGTAGATAAGGGGGGGGGGGGGGTATCACAAACCCGTCCACAGTCCAGTCGATCTCAGACACATTCATAAATTTTTACATGCTGTGCATTCAAAACGGGAATTTTCTCAAATATAAATTATTATAATAGCATATTGTGCATTTATAGGCATAGGTTAGGTGTTTATGTTCTGCTGGCGATTATTTATAGTGCGTGGGTGAAACATTTACAGCGTTCTGGTCCGAACAAAATTTGTCGGTGAAGTACTTGTTCCGAAAGTGTTCAAATGCAATTGGTAGAGTCGCGTGTAAACCGATTTTTCCTTCATAAATCCGAGCAGTCCCACCCCGCCCCGGACTTGAAATGTTCGTTCCATATTTGTGTGTTCTCTCGATGTCCTTAACATTTGCGCAGGATGTTGTCTGTAAAACTTGTTACACATTATTCTTGCTTTCGGAATGTTCTGACGTTCTTACACGGTCTCGGAATGTTCTTAAATGTTCTCTGTACAACTTTACATTATTCAGTGTACTTTGCCTATCCTCTGATCTTATGTAATTTAACGTAACTTACACGATGTAACTTCTCATACCTAACCTACCTGAGGTAGCTTTCATAACCTAACTTGCCTGACGTAACTTCTTGCGTAACTTATCAACTTAAACTTACGTAACTTATTTAAATCATTTTATTTTCTGAAACATTAATTCGTCTTTTACTTCCCAAGGCAAGCCTCAACAGTTACCATTACAAAACTGTACTTTCATCTTGCATTTACATGTATTACGGGAGCCGGTCGGCCGAGCGGACAGCACGCTGGACTTGTGATCCTGTGGTCCCGGGTTCGATCCCGGGCGCCGGCGAGAAACAATGGGCAGAGTTTCTTTCACCCTATGCCCCTGTTACCTAGCAGTAAAATAGGTACCTGGGTGTTAGTCAGCTGTCACGGGCTGCTTCCTGGCGGTGGAGGCCTGGTCGAGGACCGGGCCGCGGGGACACTAAAGCCCCGAAATCATCTCAAGATAACCTCAAGATATACTTGCATAAAATGTCCATGACAGTTTTACATAAATTGCATAAATCCGTACACAAAATGTCACTTACATATTCACAAACTAGCATAAACTTGCAGAGATACACAAATGAACAGACTTGCGTGCAAATGTTCATTTCACTACACAAACTCCTCCTTATATACGAAACTTGTAGAAACTTCCACACAGTTATTCAAACTCTTATACAATTTGCACAAATTTTCATAAAATTATTTGCGCATACACTTCCTGAACTTTTACATATGTCTATTCAACATACAAATTCTTTGCGAAATTGTACAAATACTTGCAATTACACTCGCAAACTTGTATGAGAGTGGTCGCTTCTGGTGCTCTTCTTAGCTTCACGTTCTCAGTCATGGGAGGTATAACTATAATATTTGATTTGTAACCTCGTAGGGGGCCTCGTAGCCTGGTGGATAGCGCTCAGGACTCGTAATTCTGTGGCGCGGGTTCGATTCCCGCACGAGGCAGAAACAAATGGGCAAAGTTTCGTTCACCCTGAATGCCCCTGTTACCTAGCAGTAAATAGGTACCTGGGAGTTAGTCAGCTGTCACGGGCTGTTTCCTGGGGGTGGAGGCCTGGTCGAGGACCGGGCCGCGGGGACACTAAAGCCCCGAAATCATCTCAAGATAACCTCAAGATAACCTTTTTTTTTTTTTTTTTCTTCTTGAGTTTAGTCGGTGGGGCACTATCGTCCTAATGGCCTCGATGGGGACAGAAAACTAGCCGCTTGTCAAAGTTCCCTCCATTGTTCCAGAAGATTTTTTTTTTCTATCTGGATTTTGAAAAGGGTATTTACTCATTTTAAGGTATTTGTTAAAGATGGCGTTTATGCATTTTTGTAAGAAATTATGACATAAAGATGTTTGTTCATTTCGAGGGAAATTTAATAAAGATGGAGTATTTAAGATCATGTTATTGAGTGTATCCTTCTTGCTTAAAGAGGCAACCCGTCCTCGACTAGAGTCCATTACATTCAGCGGTCAACCCCACAGACGCATTCATATATTTTAACTTGCTGTTCATTCAAACCGGGAATTTTCTCAAGTATAAATTATTATAATATATTAGCATATTGTGTATAAATAGGCATAGGTTAGGTGTTTAGGTTCTGTTGGTGATTATTTGTATTTGTAGTACGTGGGTGAAGCATTTATAGCGTTGTGATTCGAACAAAATTCGTCAGTGAAGCACTTGTTCCGGATATGTTCGAACGTCAGCAGTTGTGAGTCGTGTGTAAACCGCTTTTCATTCATTAACAGGGGGTTTGGCGGGTGCATGGAATCACTTTTGGATCTTTGTTTGGAGGATGGGCTGAAAGAGGGCATGGGAGTATTATTTGACACTGAAGCTGTCTCAGAGTAACTTTAGTTTAGAAATATTATGAAGAAATTACCTTTGACTATTTTTTTTTCTTTACTCCACGAAGCATAATGTTAGTAAAGTGATGACAGATTCCTTCGGCTATTTTTCGAACGAACGAAGTTATTTTAATAAAGTACCCCCTCACTGTCTGGCCCATTGCCACCGTGAGGAGGCTTGGTGGGCAGCTGCCGGAGTGTGATGCTCCATGGGTCAGTCCTCTGTCCTTTTGCAGCCTTATACTCCTGCTGCTGCCTTTACCAATTTTGCCAGACCCCTTTTCCTTTTCCTCGTGTTTCATTGTTCTTCCCCTCTTCTTCTATCAAATTGTCATTTCCTGCCGACCTTTTGCCCGTTTTGATTATTCTTTCAAAATTTAGAATTTAAAAATTATTCTATATAAATTTAATATAAACCCCCACTAATGTGTAAGGATAGATTTGTGAGAAATATTGCAGAAATACAATCCACTTATACCAGTTGCTATCGAAATATATAAATTAACGTAAATATAAATTCTATATAAATCAAATACATATAAATCTCTCAGGTCGGTTCCCACACAAGGTGTATGAGACATAATGAAGCTGCCACCCCTTGCTAACGTCCGCAGGTGCACGGCTGTTTCTATACGAAAATGGTAATTCGGCTACCAGACACTTTCCTCGTTGACTATGGCATCGCTTGCCTTCCTCTCCCCTCCTCGGGATCGCTCGCACATGCGCAGATGCTACGACGCATTGAATATTTCTACACTTTATTTAATATCGCGAGTTGATGGAACTATGGCGTATCAGAAACTTTAGAGAATAAATTGCCTTATTTGATAATAAATTAATTATTTCTTAATGATTAAATGAACGTTGGTTGATATGAGAATGTACTGGGTAGAAATTCTATTTTCTATGAACGCTCTGAGTGACGCTTCGCAATTGCATGAATTATCGGCTGATGAGCAATACAGTCTAATAACTAAGATAAACATTGTCAGCTGTAAGTCACTGAATATAGTTGTAATAATACATTACCAAATAATGATTCCCATTAAGGAATGTGAAATAAAGAGAACTTCAGACGATTCTTTCATGTAAATTTTTTTCGCTTTCGTCATGTACTGATGTAACATCTCGCTAGAATTTCTGGGGCATGATGCGTTATTAGGCATTAATAAACTAAACTCCTTATTGCTAAGCTATACGTTAGTAAATAATGTTAAGCAGTACAAGACTAGTGACTTAAGGTACTGATTATTAGTAATAAAGTGTTGGAAATTTCCAACAAGAAGGGAAGGCACCATCATGAAAGTATAAAGCCATTGCACACTTGGAAGGGATGAGGATAAGGATTTGAGATAGGTCTGGGGATATGGTTTGTTGTAGTTCAATGGGATTGTAAAGGAACCAAATGTTCTGTGCAGGGGGGATTTTTTCCACTTGGGGCCTGGTACTGGTGTGGTGGGTGTGTCCTCGTGGGAGGTGGTGTTATAGGTCCAGGGGCCAGATTCACGAAAGCACTTACGCAAGCACTTACGAACCTGTACATCTGTTCTCAAACTTTGGCGGGTTTGTTTCCACTTATTAAACAGTTAATGAGCTCCGAAGCACGAGGAGGATGTTTATAACAATAACAACAGTTGAATGGGAAGTTTTCATGCTTGTAAACTGTTTAATAAATGTAATCAAAGCCGTCAAAGATTGAGGAAAGATGTACACGTTCGTAAGTGCTTTCGTGAATCTGGCCCCAGTTTGTTGATACGATGCTGGACTAGTTGGGCTCCGTCAGTAAGCCCTAGGATGAGTTTATTGTTGTGCGAGTTAAGTGTCCAGGATGACTGCTTCCTGTGGTAAAGAACAAAGTGAAACCAGTGACGCTTGTAGTGATAGTGACGAAGTTCAACTGGACGTGGATGCCCGCCTCGGGCCGCGCACGCCACATCCCAGATGGTTCCGCCGTGACACATTTAAAGAAATGGTGACAGGTGATGTGCTGACTGAAGAGGAAAAAGAAGCCGTAATAAAGCACTACAACCGGTATGTAGACATACTTGCTTTCCTGAAACTGCAGACTGATAAAGTACAATAGAACAATGGCGGCCTCTGAATCTCATAAAAGTATTAACGACAAGACCTACCATTAATGTATAATGACTTACTGTAAATATGTGGCTCTTGTAATAGCACTTTCTCTGTAACTAGCTGACATTGTATCTATAAGGTGTGAAGAATTGAAGAAATTGTTTATGTAATAATCTAAGATGAGGTCTGATAAAGACCTTTTGTGCCTTCTGTAATGCTTTTGCGCTACCGCTCACAGGATGAGTATGGGGTGCACAATAAACTAGCCGCCTTCGGCGGCAACAATCAAAATATGGGAAGACCTCCGTGACAGGTCGTTATAGACATGATACAGCATTTACATCTCTACAGTTTTGAGTTTAAGAATTTTATTTTATTATTATTAAAATTATTATTATTGTCAGATCAGTTGGGTGGTGTGCGCGTCGCTGATGTGTGAGAGTTTGGCTCCCAGACCCCTGGTAGTTTACTATTTAGTTCCGTATTATGAAGCAGTCATGTTTTGTTACTAGCTGTACCTGGCCATGCGTTGCTGTGGTTCAGCTGAGCTACAGCAACCCTTCCCTATCCTCCCCAACCATCCTCGCTCCCCCATCCCCTCGTCCTCCCCACCATACCTTGAGGGGGGGGGGGGGGGCAGTACAGGAAAGTAACAAGTTGTTCAATTTTGTTAAAAATTTATTTACAAACCGTTAATGGTAAGGGCTGCAACTGGTCAAAGTTTCAGCATCACACCCTAAATAGAAAAGTGAGAAAAAAAATACACAACGTATTATGCAACGAATTTTCAACATTTTCGAAACATTTCTAGGAACACATGTCAACTAAAATCATTTCAATAACAGTCAGATATCACATTAGCATATAATAAAGAATTTCACTTAGCAGTTTTATCAAAAAAGTGTTTAGTGCAATAATACAACTATTCAAAGTTCCCCTTCCAAAAATATGCAATATATGATGTTTATCAATATTTATAAAATCAATATATGGACTTTGGATTAAAGTGTTACGTGAAATTGTAGAAGCACAAACTCTACATATAAGGTGTAATTTGCATGTAAATTGATTAATAAATGAAAGCTGTGAAACGCCTTGAAGTTGAAAATTTCTTACATGAGTAAGATAAGATCAAAGTTTGGCCACCTGTAGCAGAGCTTGACGTCGACCAATTTCGTTCATAATTTACACCCTTGCAGATAGGCATCCGTTCAGCAAGGTGTGTAAGCTCAATGCAACTCCCCTGATAACAACCGGAAAAAAAATTAAAAAAAAATTGCGCATATAAATAATATATATATATAATTATATATAATATATATATACTAGTATATTTTGGTAGCAGTCTTTCCTGTGGACATATATTATTAAATATGACCGAAAAAGTAAGATTAATAATTCTAACACGAATTTTCTCGATCTTTCGTACGTTTCTTTTCACTGTTGGTGGTAATTCAAAAATCAATTCTCCAAAATTCATTTTTATTTCTAGTCTGACGCGACACTTGAACGCGTTTCGTAATAACTTATTACATTTTCAAAGACTTTTAGTTTACACACAAACTATTACCTGCAAACACTAAACAGAGTTCTTACTTATGCTATGATTTAAACAGCTTTCATTTTTCATTTAATACCCGCATTTTGGGTGAGGTGATATGTTACAACAGTTTTGGATGAGGTGAACAAAACTTTCAATACAGGATAGAACACGAAACAATGGGTATTGAAGGTAAGAATGTAAGTAATTGCAGAGGGCCTATTGGCCCATATTTCTTGATGCTAATATACTGGAGCGGAGTCTTGAAGTGGGTAGAATATAGTTGTGCATTAATTGGCTGTTGATTGCTGGTGTTGACTTCTTGATGTGTAGTGCCTGGCAGATATCAAGCCGCCTGCTATCGCTGTATCTATCGATGATTTCTGTGTTTGCTAAGATTTCTCTGGTGATGGTTTGGTTGTGGGAAGAGATTATATGTTCCATAATGGAGCCCTGTTGCTTATGCATCTTTAATCGCCTGGAAAGAGATGTTGTTGTGTTGCCTATATACTGAGTTTTTTGAGGCTAACAGTCCCCAAGAGGGCATTTGAAGGCATAGACGACGTTGGTCTCTTTTAAAGCGTTCTGCTTTGTGTCTGGAGAGTTTCTCATGAGTAGGCTGGCCGTTTTTCTGGTTTTATAGTAAATCGTCAGTTGTATCCTCTGATTTTTGTCTGTAGGGATAACGTTTCTAACCTCTGAACCTCTGAAGAGACAACTAACACAACACCTATACCCCCTATTAGACTATTTTACAGGAACTTCTTTTCCACAGCTCATAAAACGGAGGAAAGGGTCCTGAAAGATATTGTTAATAGAAACGTTATCCCTACAGACAAAATCAGAAGATACAACTGACGATTTACTATAAAACCAGAAAAACGGCCAGCCTACTCATGAGAAACTCTCCAGACACAAAGCAGAACGCTTTAAAAGAGACCAACGTCGTCTATGCCTTCAAATGCCCTCTTGGGGATTGTAAGCTCCAAAAAACCCAGTATATAGGCAAGACAACAACATCTCTTTCTAGGCGTTTAACGATGCATAAGCAACAGGGCTCCATTAAGGAACATATCTCTTCCCACAACCAAACCATCCCCAGAGAAATCCTAGTAAACACAGAAATCATCGATAGATACAGCGATAGCAGACGGCTTGACGTTTGCGAGGCACTACTCATTAAAAAGTCAACACCAGCAATCAACAGCCAATTAATGCACAACTATATTCTACCCACCTCAAGACTCCGCTCCAATATAGAAGCATCAAGAAATATGGACCAATGAGGCTTTCTACAATCACTTCCATTCAATACCCATTGTTTCGTGTTCTGTCTTGTGTTGATGAATTTAATACCCTATTAATACCACCTCACCCCATCCACCTCACTCAAATGTAGATATAAATAAATCGGAGATGTGTAAGTTCTATTCAGTTGTGTATGTGTAAACTAAAGTCTTTGAAAATGTAATAAGTTTTACGAAACGAGCTCAAGTGTCGCGTCAGACTAGAAATAAAAATGAATTTTGGAGAATTGATTTTTGAATTACCACCAACAGTGAAAAGAAACGTACGAAAGATCGAGAAAATTCGTGTTAGAATTATTAATCTTACTTTTTCGGTCATATTTAATAATATTATATATATATATATATATATAATATATATATATATATAATGTGTGTGTGTATATTATGTATATATATAATGCCTGCACCTATTTATTATAACCCTAAAACATACTAACCTATTGTAATTGATCAGAGTTGTGGGTCCTCAAGGTGGCACTGGAATGGGCACTAATAGGCACCTGTCCCATTGCCCGGTTCACCTTCCTCAGGATCCTGTCTCGGCTTGGTGGAGAGAGGTGTGTGAGGGGGGGTCCAGGAAGGTGTGTGAGGAGGGTCTAGGAGGGTTGAGGAAGGTGTGTGAGGAGGGTCTAGGAGGGGGTTGTCGGTGTCAGCCTCACAGCTGATGCAGGGAGGCCAACACGATCTTTCACTTGATATTACTCTTTGCGCTTAAGGGCCTTTCCTTTGCTGATAAAGTCGGCGACCGAGTGCCAGATTTGCTGCTCTTCTGACACTTCCTCTTTGTCATTGTGCAGTAGACGCAACAATGCGCTATTCCAGGAGCGAGAATGGAGGGCGCATCGACAGTCCTCAATAGGACACACGAGGTGACTGAGGGCTGGTACCTCGCTCATCCCTACTAGGGATGAGAAGGTTGCCAATGAGTGTATATTTACTCTTCATACATACAGAGTTATTTACGACGTTATTACGAAAAATTTGACGTTTAGAACGTACGACGCAATACCTTTGGCGCGCCACAGTCGTGGGGCACCGGATTCTGCACAATTACACATGCAAATGTGCCATAAATACGTAAATTTATATCGTAAAATAATTCTGATTGCACCAGAGTATTGCCAGAACTACGTAGTATTTTTGTAAATATTTCAAAATGTTACGATTGTTTCCCGATTTTTTTTCGTACCTACACCCCCTTGAGATGAGGTGATTTCGGGGCTTAGCGACCCCGCAGTCCGGTCATCGACCAGGCCTCCAAGCTTTCAACAGTTTCCTCGTGTCTTATATTCTTGTATCTCTTCTTGCAGAGTCGACATTAGATCTGGATACCCAGAGGACGAGCACCGGCCTTTCACTGTATTCTTTGATAATGCTTTATTTTTAAACTTGCTTGGCTCTGTATCCTTGCCTGTAGACCCAGGTTACAGTAACCTTTTAAAAAAAATGATTTGGGTTTTATGGGTGGCGTTGACCACTACAGCGGCCGTAGGCTTGGCTGTAAGGCTAGGCTACAGGTACCAGTCTGGCCGGTGTTCCTCTCGGAGGAAACTCTTGGGACAAACTGTCATCATCACCGGAGCTTCAGCCGGTAGGTAAAACTTGTAAACATTTCGCTGACATAAAGATGGCGCATTATTTATGGTTGGGGGAAAAAATTGGAAAGGGTTTTTGTTTTAAGATTTAGATTTTTTGTGGGACAAATGTTTTGTAATAAATGTACTAGTTATTGTTGGCTGCAGTTCAGGTCTGTCATTTATAATACTAAACGAGCAAAATCACTGTATTTATCCTCTTGATTATATAGGTTGTTTATCAAAGAATTCCATAACCCATAACGCCCTCGGATTTTTTCCACACATTCGATGGTGCTACATAGCCTTCTCAGTTTGGTGCCATCTTTTGATAATTACTTACATAACCCATAACTAGTGAATGTGGAGACTATTGCATATGCGGTGAGATTCTTTAAAATAATTAGCTGATTGAAATAAAACTAACCATTATAAGGTTCCTTCC
Organism: Procambarus clarkii; assembly: GCF_040958095.1. Lineage (NCBI taxonomy): Eukaryota > Metazoa > Arthropoda > Malacostraca > Decapoda > Cambaridae > Procambarus > Procambarus clarkii. Next base: position 21,985,149 of record NC_091187.1, read on the forward strand.
TGGCAGGCATCGGGAAGGAAACTGCACGAGACCTTGCAAGACGAGGAGCCCGTGTCATCCTCGCCTGCAGGAACACTAACAAGGCACAAAAGGTTGCAGGTATTTTAATAAGTATTTCGTAATAATTATTTTATATTGTCTAGATTAGTGTTGATGTGGAGAAAGACACGGTTCTCACCGGTTGTTTTGCTCCGTAGTGGGTCAACACCTCGTATTTTACTCTTGTCGGGCACTGACTCGACAATAAACTATTGGAGCTTTGCTTTGGTTAACCAGTGTAATAGTTGTACATAATTCAATATTTATATTTGTATGGGAACCAGTTTGTAATGTGACATTTGATCTTGTTTGTAGTAGTAGTGTTCCCGCCTTGATGTGCATGACAATCATTAGAGGCGGGAACGCTGTGGGATGACATTCATGTGACTGCCATCCCATAGCTTCGTCCAATGTCACACTTTCAGACGACATCATAAGGACTACAGGTAACAGGAAGGTGGAGGTCCGCCAGCTGGATACTTCTGATCTCTCCTCGGTCAGAAAGTTTGCTGAAGACATCCTTGCTACAGAGAAGGCTCTTCATGTCCTGGTAAGACACAAGTTTACCCTACTTATGTGTTGGCCTCGTTTGGTTTACAGATGGATAAAATATTATTCTAAATTTGATTAGTTCAGTTTTTCAAAATTTCATAAAATTTATCTAACGGTTGTTATATATATTTTGGAATGTTAGTGTATCTATAAATGAACAATGTACGAAAATCCTACATTGAATACCTACCTATGTTCTATAAAACTGCTTGGCCATGTAATCAAAAGGCCCCATAGAGAATAAATCAAAGTAATAATAGTTAAAGTGAAGCTCCCTATTAAAGTACATGGGGTGGGGAAATCTACCAGTGAGTAATCAATATTTTAATTATCTTGAATGGATTATTTGTTTCTTCAAAGCGGACTATATTGTTTTAATATTTAAGATAACTGATATACTTTCACTTCACACACTTGGGGGGGGGGGGGGGGGGGTGAGGCTTTAAATTATATTATGTAATCATACCGTAATTAAACAGTAGATCTAATGAACAAATCCACAAGGGCCGTGACGAGGATTTGAAGCTACATCCGAAAGCTTCCCAGACGCTTCCTTAATCGACTGAGCTACGACATGGTTAAAAAAAAAAAAAAAAGAGTTGAAACCAGAAGTTCTACTGATTCATGTCGTAGCTCAGTCGATTAAGGCAGCGCCTGGGATGCTCTCGAACTTGGGTTCGAATCCCTTGTGGATTTGTTCATTTGATGCATCACGCTATTGTGATTTGTGTGTAATGCAGTAGATCTAAACTGTTATTCTTCTGTAATGGTTAGTAATAATTTAGAACAGTGTCTGTTTCTGTAGTGTGTAAGCTGGTTATCCAAGAGTAGACGCTCTTAGGCACCTGCAGTACCGTGCAGGACAGGTGTTAGTCCATGCAGGACAGGTGTGAGTGGCGTCCTCGTGGTCATGGGATGTTCCAGCTCTGTTAATTTCTCCAGTAATCACAAATTACCTGCCGAAATGTTACATCGTAACAAATGCCAGTAACAGATATAATACAATTATGACACGAGGAATAATTAATTATAATTAATTCAATCTTACCCATTTGGGTGTTGTTTTCCTGCTGCATAACGACTGCACATTATGAAATAATTGGCCAATAAATCTAATATGTGAATAACCGAACATAGGCTATTTGTAGTCCTATTTGGAGTCTGTTAAGTTATTTTTAGTCCTATCTTGTTTAGTAAGGGAGCACACTAATTATTAGACTCGGGGGAAATCGACTCGCTGTGGCTGGTTCCTTTTGTCTTTGACCAACGACACAACAATGACTTCTTCCCCGGAACTGATGGTGATAACTGCGCAACTCCGCCAGAATAAATATGGTGCACAACCATGGATCAAGGTTGACGCCTCTTTCAGCTCCGGGTTTTGATGGTTACTCCCCTCCTTGCCCAGGGATGTCTCCCCAGAATGGTTCTTAATGGGTTTTATTGATAATTGGATGAGGTAATTTTGATTAATTTGATAACTGATAATTTAGTACAGTATATTTTGTTAGTTTGTCACGACCATTGGGTTTAGTATTAATTATATGGGTGTCAAATTTATTATTGCGACGTGGCAATATAATCTCTTTCTGGAACGAATTTGCAACATATACAATTTTGTTCTGGTGACTAAAGTATTTAATTTATATTTGAATTAATACAAAACGGCAGCATTTTATTTTTTGCCTATTGCATTAGAATTTATGATTAATATGGGAAATTTCCCACAGATGGCTAGTCCGGCACCAGACACGGGACATGAGAGCGTGTCTGTTAAAGTGCGTTTATTGAGCCAATAAAATACATCTCAAAGGGATAGAGTAACTTTGGCTATTTCTACCATCCTTAGCGTGTCTTGGGGGTGAAACCTCAGCTTCACTCTCTAAACAGACGGTGGTGTTTGTGCACTACTCTAAATGTGTGTGCTGGCGTGCATGACATAATGGGCTCCTTCACCTCCATTATGGCGGACTGATTTTATTGGATGAAAAATCCACTGCAGTGTAGAATAATTAATCACAAAAAATTTAGAAATTTATATAGCTAAGATGGGATTAACGAGAATTTGGCCTTTTGTTGATAAGGACGGGCTATTGAAATATATGGTTGGTGTTCCAATGCTTCGGAATAATGTTGTTGTGAAATTTGAGATGTCATCCTCGGCATTTGTGAGAAACGGTAGCATTCTTAAACTATGGGAGAGTGGAGAATGATTGTATGAATATTCTACAGAAATGTCAAATGGCTGTTAAACAATAGAACAGTAACACTGGAATTTGTTTCTTCTCGCTGTTGGGGAAGCAGCTTTAATCACACTTGAATACTCCTCAATTCTGTATAGTCTCCTAGGTTCCATGATTATTTTAGTCTACCTAAATGCACAAAATATTTCTTGTCTGATGGCACCACTACTACTACTGCTACCCTTGATGTTTTCACTTGCATAAATGCATTAAGATGGTTGATTAGGATGTCGTCTTTCATTCCACCCGGCCCATCCCATCCATTGAAGCCTTTTTTCCAGGGAGGTGGCCGACCCCCCCCCCCCTGTTTTTTCCAGAGAGGTGGCCGACCCCCCTCCCCCTGTTTTTTCCAGGGAGGTGGCCGACCCCCCCACCCGTTTTTTCCAGGGAGGTGGCCGACCCCCTCCCCCCGTTTTTTTCGAGGGAGGTGGCCGACCCCCCTTCCCCCGTTTTTTCCAGGGAGGTGGCCGACCCACCCCCCGTTTTTTCCAGGGAGGTGGCCGACTCCCCCCTTCTGTTTTTTCCAGGGAGGTGGCCGACCCCCCCCCCCCCGTTTTTTTCCAGGGAGGTGGCCGACCCCCCTCCCCCCGTTTTTTCCAGGGAGGTGGCCGACCCCCCCCCGTTTTTTCCAGGGAGGTGGCCGACCCCCCCCCCCGTTTTTTCCAGGGAAGTGGCCGACTCCCCCCCCCTGTTTTTTCCAGGGAGGTTGCCTACCCCCTTCCCCCAGTTTTTTCCAGGGAGGTGGCCGACCCCCCCCCCCGTTTTTTCCAGGGAGGTGGCCGACCCCCCCACCCCGTTTTTTTCCAGGGAGGTGGCCGACCCCCCCCCCGTTTTTTCCAGGGAGGTGGCCGACCCCCTACCCCGTTTTTTTCCAGGGAGGTGGCCGACCCCCCCACCCCGTTTTTTTCCAGGGAGGTGGCCGACCCCCCGTTTTTTCCAGGGAGGTGGCCGACCCCCCCACCCCGTTTTTTTCCAGGGAGGTGGCCGACCCCCTGTTTTTTCAAGGGAGGTGGCCGACCCCCCCCCTGTTTTTTCCAGGGAGGTGGCCGACCCCCCCCTGTTTTTTCAAGGGAGGTGGCCGACCCCCCCCCCTGTTTTTTCCAGGGAGGTGGCCGACCCCCCCCTGTTCCAGGGAGGTGGCCGACCCCCCCCCTGTTTTTTCAAGGGAGGTGGCCGACCCCCCTCCCCCCGTTTTTTCCAGGGAGGTGGCCGACCCCCCCCTTTTTTTCCAGGGAGGTGGCCGACCCCCCCTGTTTTTTCCAGGGAGGTGGCCGACTCCCCCCCCCCCCCTGTTTTTTCCAGGGAGGTGGCCGACTCCCCCCGCCCCTGTTTTTTCCAGGGAGGTGGCCGACTCCCCCCGCCCCTGTTTTTTCCAGGGAGGTGGCCGACTCCCCCCCCCCTGTTTTTTCCAGGGAGGTGGCCGATTCCCCTCCCCCCGTTTTTTCCAGGGAGGTGGCCGACCCCCCCCTGTTTTATCAAGGGAGGTGGCCGACTCCCCCCCCCCCCCCTGTTTTTTCCAGGGAGGTGGCCGACTGCCCCCCCCTGTTTTTTCCAGGGAGGTGGCCGACTCCCCCCCCCTGTTTTTTCCAGGGAGGTGGCCGACCCCCCGACCCCCGTTTTTTCCAGGGAGGTGGCCGACCCCCCACCCCGTTTTTTTCCAGGGAGGTGGCCGACCCCCTGTTTTTTCCAGGGAGGTGGCCGACCCCCCCCCCCCTGTTTTTTCCAGGGAGGTGGCCGACCCCCCGTTTTTTCCAGGGAGGTGGCCGACCCCCCCCCCCCCCCCCCGTTTTTTCCAGGGAGGTGGCCGACCCCCTGTTTTTTCCAGGGAGGTACGGCCGACCCCCTGTTTTTTCCAGGGAGGTACGGCCGACCCCCTGTTTTTTCCAGGGAGGTACGGCCGACCCCCTGTTTTTTCCAGGGAGGTACGGCCAACCCCCCGTTTCTTTCCAGGGAGGTACGGCCGACCCCCCGTTTTTTTCCAGGGAGGTACGGCCGACCCCCTGTTTTTTTTCCAGGGAGGTACGGCCGACCCCCCGTTTTTTTCCAGGGAGGTACGGCCGACCCCCCGTTTTTTTCCAGGGAGGTACGGCCGACCCCCCGTTTTTTTCCAGGGAGGTACGGCCGACCCCCCGTTTTTTTCCAGGGAGGTACGGCCGACCCCCCGTTTTTTTCCAGGGAGGTACGGCCGACCCCCCGTTTTTTTCCAGGGAGGTACGGCCGACCCCCCGTTTTTTTCCAGGGAGGTACGGCCGACCCCCCGTTTTTTTGCAGGGAGATATGGCCGACCCCCCGTTTTTTTCCAGGGAGGTGGCCGACCCCCCCCCCCGTTTTTTCCAGGGAGGTGGCCGACCCCCCCCCGTTTTTTCCAGGGAGGTGGCCGACTCCCCCCCCCCCCTGTTTTTTCCAGGGAGGTGGCCGATTCCCCTCCCCCCGTTTTTTCCAGGGAGGTGGCCGACCCCCCCCTGTTTTATCAAGGGAGGTGGCCGACTCCCCCCCCCCCCTGTTTTTTCCAGGGAGGTGGCCGACTGCCCCCCCCCCCTGTTTTTTCCAGGGAGGTGGCCGACTCCCCCCCCCCTGTTTTTTCCAGGGAGGTGGCCGACCCCCCGACCCCCGTTTTTTCCAGGGAGGTGGCCGACCCCCCACCCCGTTTTTTTCCAGGGAGGTGGCCGACCCCCTGTTTTTTCCAGGGAGGTGGCCGACCCCCCCCCCTGTTTTTTCCAGGGAGGTGGCCGACCCCCCGTTTTTTCCAGGGAGGTGGCCGACCCCCCCCCCCCGTTTTTTCCAGGGAGGTGGCCGACCCCCTGTTTTTTCCAGGGAGGTACGGCCGACCCCCTGTTTTTTCCAGGGAGGTACGGCCGACCCCCTGTTTTTTCCAGGGAGGTACGGCCGACCCCCTGTTTTTTCCAGGGAGGTACGGCCGACCCCCCGTTTTTTTCCAGGGAGGTACGGCCGACCCCCCGTTTTTTTCCAGGGAGGTACGGCCGACCCCCCGTTTTTTTCCAGGGAGGTACGGCCGACCCCCCGTTTTTTTCCAGGGAGGTACGGCCGACCCCCCGTTTTTTTCCAGGGAGGTACGGCCGACCCCCCGTTTTTTTCCAGGGAGGTACGGCCGACCCCCCGTTTTTTTCCAGGGAGGTACGGCCGACCCCCCGTTTTTTTCCAGGGAGGTACGGCCGACCCCCCGTTTTTTTGCAGGGAGATATGGCCGACCCCCCCCCCCCCGTTTTTTCCAGGGAGGTGGCCGACCGCCCAACTGCTTCGTCACGTGTTGAATGGAGCGCTGACAGTCCAGGGTGAGGACGTGTTGCCTGGTTGAGGTGCGAGTCTGCTGGTAGGTGTGGCTGGGTTGAGCATACGCTGTCGTAAAGTAGAGACCCGAGTGTGGCTGGTGGTGTGGGGTCGTGGGTGATGGTAGGGCGCCTTTTTGATCCATGTAGACAGAATTTGAGTTTGAGCCCTATCGACTAAGCTATTGTGTGCACTGTATTGGGGGACGTGCTGTGCCCCAGTCCGGAGTCTCGTTTGAATTCGGCATTTAATAGCTTGGAGAGAATTAGAAAAATATAAGGATGTCGGTGTCGTCCAAAACTTGGGGGTCGTTTTAAGGTGCTCCCCTTGCCGTCACTTGTGGGCGTGGTAAAGATTTCGGATATTAGGAAAGAGACTTTTTAAGCGTTGGTGAGTGATTCGCCTGTTGAGACGACGTGATAGTGTTTTGCCTCGGTTTGGTACTGTTTACAGTGCGTAGGCAAATACACGTCGGGCCTGGTGGTAGAGTCGTTAAACGGAAACTGCGCTGTTCATATGCAGTTCTTGAGAAGTGTTTCGTCATCTGTGATGGTGATGGGTTATTACCTGCAGAGTGTATAGTGTGAAACCCTTGCACCTGTTTCAAATGCAGGTTTCCTGGATATCTGGCTGTATTTTGTGGTGCGGGACTTGGCGATGGCATCAATGTGTTCAGTGAGTGACTCTTCCATCTTTAAGTTCTGGTAACGTTGGTGCTCCTGATACTATAGTGATTCGTGATGAGCATAGTGCTGATGGTCGTCTGCCTGAGCCTGTACCTACAGGAGGGTGTGCTCCAGATGGGACTGTTGAAGCACCCATGTGAGGTGGGTTGAGAAGTGCATTTGCAAGCTTCGGTCGAGTTGGAGAGAAGTGCACGAGAAGTGGGGTGTGGTGGCTTCCAGTATAGGATGTTCTGGGGGTATGGATTGTGTGGGTGTGAGGATAGTGAGTTATTTGTCCTATCAGGCACCATGAGAGAGGTGGGACCGGATCAACCCGGTGTTGAGGCCGGCCTGTGGTTGGTGTGGTGGTGGAAGGCTGCTTTCGACACGACTGTGATGCGGGTGACCAACCCGTTCTCGCAAATTTAATAAGTCAATATTGACTTATTATTTGCGTGCATAGGTGACATACTAAACATAATAGTTTCCCTTGAAAAGCTTCATAGAAAACACCGACCTTACCTAACCTACTTAGTATGTTAAAATAAGCATCTTATAGCTTCGTAATTACAATTGTTACTTAACCTATTATAGGTATAGGTTAGGTAATAATTGTAATTACGAAGCAATAAGATGCTTATCTTAACATACTAAGTAGGTTAGGTAAGGTCGGTGTTTTCTATGAAGCTTTTCAAGGGAAACTATTATGTTAAGTATGTCACCTATGCACATATTTAATAAGTCAATATTGACTTATTAAATTTGCGAGAACGGGTTGGGGTGACACAGGCACCTCCCGGCTGTTCGTGGGATACGTCGGCTCCAGGAGAAGGGTGTTGTTGATGGTGGGGAGGGGAGGGAAAGTTCCCAGAGGGCATCAACGACCGCCTAATGACGCTCCAGCTCCCATTTTGAAATAAGAGTGCATCGCTGATCAGTGCGTATGCCCAAACGTTGACCAACCTAGATGACAAGTTATCTGAGGAACTCTACAACCTCTTTACAGCACACTCGGATATTATTATCCTCCGGGACTTCAACGCCAGAGTAGGGACAGACCACTATACTCCGGAGTGATAAATATATACATTTCTTTCTTTACACATGCAATATATATTGTGGTTTGTAATATTCTCATCCAGTCATTTGATGGGTATACCAATAAGGGTTGGGCCCCAACATGGACCCTCTCATTCTCTAGTCATTCATTTCCGATAAGCACGCCCCCTTTTTTTTTGTTTTAACCATTGTTTGATCCACACTAATATTCTACCATTTATTCCATATACCTGTAATTTCCTTTGAAATCTTTGTGGTACCTTATCAAAAGCTTCAGCAAAGACAGTGTATACTACATCAACTGGAAGTCGTTTCTGAATACTTGGTTACCGTTTACAAAAATGTGAGCAGGTTTGCAAGGCTGGATCTAATTTTAGAAAACCTGTGTTGCATGGATATATATCAGAACTGAGGAAAATAGTCGACTGTGCTCCTTGAGTAGTTACTTGTTAGGTATTAAGTGGAACTTTAATATTTTAAGCAATTTAAAAAATATATATATATTTTATATATTATAGTACCAACAGTGACAATTGGACTATTATTTAAACAATTTGTTTAAAAAAAAGAATCGCGAATGTAGAATATTATAAATATTACAGCAGATGAACGCTGGCTTGAGGCTAGTGTGGTGTGGCCTGAGGCTAGTGTGGTGTGGCTTGAGGCTAGTGTGGTGTGGCCTGAGGCTAGTGTGGTGTGGCCTGAGGCTAGTGTGGTGTGGCCTGAGGCTAGTGTGGTGTGGCCTGAGGCTAGTGTGGTGTGGCCTGAGGCTAGTGTGGTGTGGCCTGAGGCTAGTGTGGTGTGGCCTGACACATGTACTCTGTACTCTTGACAGATGAATAATGCAGCAATACTTCCTATGACAGAGAAGAAACTAACAACAGATGGGCTGGAGCTGACAATGGCCACCAACCATTTTGGACACTTTCTTCTCACCAATATGCTGTTGGGTAAGTCAACTTGGAGTGACCTTTCTTGAAGGTGTCTGCTACATAACCTGGTTAGTGAACTTTGTGTGAGCTCGTTCCTGTTAATTGGCGTGGGCTGCCATCCACGACTCTCCTGACCTTGCTAGTAGATTTGCAAAGGGGTAAATATGCACGATATAAAATTCTGAGCAACTCTCCACATGCTGAAGCCAGAATTTGGACATTATGGAGGAAGACGCCATAACTTGTAGACATCTCTGCCCTTCCTGTTATCACTGGGCTTTATACTGTTAGGACCAGTATCCTTGCTAGACTAGTTTTTGTAATTTCTTTGACCTTTTTGGTGTTGCATCGTCTGACAGCCTGTGAGCTCGTCTCTCCTCATTACTACTTGCTTCCCTGATGCGCCTGTTACATTATAATGTTATACCTGAATGTTGAGTCACGTGGGTCGTGCACTCTGCAGCAGGTGCAGAGTGCAAGCAAGCATGGGGTTCAAGCAACTGGGCAAGCCTATATTATGAAGTCGGGTCTAATGGAAGGATTTCTTAACGTTCAAAAAGTTTATTAACTCATTTAAAGTATTGTGGCTACTTTTTTTTAATCTAGTTTTTTTATTAAAAAGTTTTTATTAAATCCGAATAACTAATCAACCCCACACACGTACACGCACAAGGAACTTCGTAACACCACCAACATGAGTTCAGGGATGCCAAATCTTGCCTCACAGGCTTAGCAGAATTCTATGACCAGGTGACAAAGATTAAACAAGGCAAAGAAGTGCGGGCAGACTGCATTTTCTCACTGTCGGAAAGCCTTTGACACAGTACCCATAAGAGGCTGGTACATAAGCTGGAGCAACAGGCAAGAGTAACTGGTAGGGTGCTCCAGTGGATAAGGGATTACCTAAGCAATAGGAAGCAGTTACTGTGAGGAGTGAGACCTCAGACAGGCGTGAAGTCACAAGCGGAGTCCCACAGGGTTCTGTACTCGGTCTTATCCTGTTTCTGATATACGTAAATGATCTCCCAGAGGGTATAGACTCATTCCTCTCGATGTTTGCTGATGATGCCTAAATTATGAGACGGATTAAGTCAGAGGACAGCATGAGGCTTCAGCGTTACATACGGCCAAAAATTGTCGTATTAGAGAATGTAAGCGGCTGGCAAAAGTGACATAATGTCCCGTTTTCTGTTTTGGGTCCTCTGGTAAATTAGGAGAGGAGACTTTACCATTTTCTTTACGTTAACCTTAGGAGGACGCGCTGGGGTATTTGCAGGGCGGGCTTATGTAATTTAGGCAGAGTAGAAATATCTGGCTTGAACCCTAGCCACAGTGTAGTGTAGCCACCACCACCACCACCACCACCACCTGCCCCAGCAAGAGTGTAGTGTAGCCACCACCACCACCACCACCTTCCCCAGCAACAGTGTAGTGTAGCCGCCACCACCACCACCTGCCCCAGCAACAGTGTAGTGTAGCCACCACCACCACCACCTGCCCCAGCAACAGTGTAGTGTAGCCACCACCACCACCACCACCTGCCCCAGCAACAGTGTAGTGTAGCCACCACCACCACCTGCCCCAGCAACAGTGTAGTGTAGCCACCACCACCACCACCTGCCCCAGCAAGAGTGTAGTGTAGCCACCACCACCACCACCACCTTCCCCAGCAACAGTGTAGTGTAGCCGCCACCACCACCACCTGCCCCAGCAACAGTGTAGTGTAGCCACCACCACCACCACCTGCCCCAGCAACAGTGTAGTGTAGCCACCACCACCACCACCACCTGCCCCAGCAACAGTGTAGTGTAGCCACCACCACCACCTGCCCCAGCAACAGTGTAGTGTAGCCACCACCAACACCTGCCCCAGCAACAGTGTAGTGTAGCCACCACCACCACCACCACCTGCCCCAGCAACAGTGTAGTGTAGCCACCACCACCACCACCACCTGCCCCAGCAACAGTGTAGTGTAGCCACCACCACCACCTGCCCCAGCAACAGTGTAGTGTAGCCACCACCACCACCTGCCCCAGCAACAGTGTAGTGTAGCCACCACCACCACCACCTGCCCCAGCAACAGTGTAGTGTAGCCACCACCACCACCACCTGCCCCAGCAACAGTGTAGTGTAGCCACCACCACCACCACCTGCCCCAGCAACAGTGTAGTGTAGCCACTACCACCACCACCTGCCCCAGCAACAGTGTAGTGTAGCCACCACCACCACCACCTGCCCCAGCAACAGTGTAGTGTAGCCACCACCACCACCACCTGCCCCAGCAACAGTGTAGTGTAGCCACCACCACCACCACCTGCCCCAGCAACAGTGTAGTGTAGCCACCACCACCTGCCCCAGCAACAGTGTAGTGTAGCCGCCACCACCACCACCACCTGCCCCAGCAACAGTGTAGTGTAGCCACCACCACCACCTGCCCCAGCAACAGTGTAGTGTAGCCACCACCACCACCACCTGCCCCAGCAACAGTGTAGTGTAGCCACCACCACCACCACCTGCCCCAGCAACAGTGTAGTGTAGCCACCACCACCACCACCTGCCCCAGCAACAGTGTAGTGTAGCCACCACCACCACCACCACCTGCCCCAGCAACAGTGTAGTGTAGCCACCACCACCACCACCTGCCCCAGCAACAGTGTAGTGTAGCCACCACCACCACCACCTGCCCCAGCAACAGTGTAGTGTAGCCACCACCACCACCACCTGCCCCAGCAACAGTGTAGTGTAGCCACCACCACCACCACCTGCCCCAGCAACAGTGTAGTGTAGCCACCACCACCACCTGCCCCAGCAACAGTGTAGTGTAGCCACCACCACCACCTGCCCCAGCAACAGTGTAGTGTAGCCACCACCACCACCACCTGCCCCAGCAACAGTGTAGTGTAGCCACCACCACATGCCCCAGCAACAGTGTAGTGTAGCCACCACCACCACCACCACCTGCCCCAGCAACAGTGTAGTGTAGCCACCACCACCACCACCACCTGCCCCAGCAACAGTGTAGTGTAGCCACCACCACCAACACCACCTGCCCCAGCAACAGTGTAGTGTAGCCACCACCACCACCTGCCCCAGCAACAGTGTAGTGTAGCCACCACCACCATCACCTGCCCCAGCAACAGTGTAGTGTAGCCACCACCACCATCACCTGCCCCACCAACAGTGTAGTGTAGCCACCACCACCATCACCTGCCCCAGCAACAGTGTAGTGTAGCCACCACCACCATCACCTGCCCCAGCAACAGTGTAGTGTAGCCACCACCACCATCACCTGCCCCAGCAACAGTGTAGTGTAGCCACCACCACCACCTGCCCCAGCAACAGTGTAGTGTAGCCACCACCACCACCACCTGCCCCAGCAACAGTGTAGTGTAGCCACCACCACCACCACCTGCCCCAGCAACAGTGTAGTGTAGCCACCACCACCACCTGCCCCAGCAACAGTGTAGTGTAGCCACCACCACCACCACCTGCCCCAGCAACAGTGTAGTGTAGCCACCACCACCACCACCTGCCCCAGCAACAGTGTAGTGTAGCCACCACCACCACCACCTGCCCCAGCAACAGTGTAGTGTAGCCACCACCACCACCACCTGCCCCAGCAACAGTGTAGTGTAGCCACCACCACCACCACCTGCCCCAGCAACAGTGTAGTGTAGCCACCACCACCATCACCTGCCCCAGCAACAGTGTAGTGTAGCCACCACCACCACCACCTGCCCCAGCAACAGTGTAGTGTAGCCACCACCACCTGCCCCAGCAACAGTGTAGTGTAGCCACCACCACCACCACCTGCCCCAGCAACAGTGTAGTGTAGCCACCACCACCATCACCTGCCCCAGCAACAGTGTAGTGTAGCCACCACCACCACCTGCCCCAGCAACAGTGTAGTGTAGCCACCACCACCACCTGCCCCAGCAACAGTGTAGTGTAGCCACCACCACCACCACCTGCCCCAGCAACAGTGTAGTGTAGCCACCACCACCATCACCTGCCCCAGCAACAGTGTAGTGTAGCCACCACCACCACCACCTGCCCCAGCAACAGTGTAGTGTAGCCACCACCACCACCTGCCCCAGCAACAGTGTAGTGTAGCCACCACCACCACCTGCCCCAGCAACAGTGTAGTGTAGCCACCTCCACCACCACCTGCCCCAGCAACAGTGTAGTGTAGCCACCACCACCACCTGCCCCAGCAACAGTGTAGTGTAGCCACCACCACCACCAACACCTGGCCCAGCAACAGTGTAGTGTAGCCACCACCACCACCACCTGCCCCAGCAACAGTGTAGTGTAGCCACCTCCACCACCACCTGCCCCAGCAACAGTGTAGTGTAGCCACCACCACCAACACCTGGCCCAGCAACAGTGTAGTGTAGCCACCACCACCACCTGCCCCAGCAACAGTGTAGTGTAGCCACCACCACCAACACCTGGCCCAGCAACAGTGTAGTGTAGCCACCACCACCACCTGCCCCAGCAACAGTGTAGTGTAGCCACCACCACCACCTGCCCCAGCAACAGTGTAGTGTAGCCACCACCACCACCACCTGCCCCAGCAACAGTGTAGTGTAGCCACCACCACCACCACCTGCCCCAGCAACAGTGTAGTGTAGCCACCTCCACCACCACCTGCCCCAGCAACAGTGTAGTGTAGCCACCTCCACCACCACCTGCCCCAGCAACAGTGTAGTGTAGCCACCACCACCACCACCTGCCCCAGCAACAGTGTAGTGTAGCCACCTCCACCACCACCTGCCCCAGCAACAGTGTAGTGTAGCCACCACCACCACCACCTGCCCCAGCAACAGTGTAGTGTAGCCACCACCACCACCACCTGCCCCAGCAACAGTGTAGTGTAGCCACCTCCACCACCACCTGCCCCAGCAACAGTGTAGTGTAGCCACCACCACCACCACCTGCCCCAGCAACAGTGTAGTGTAGCCACCACCACCACCTGCCCCAGCAACAGTGTAGTGTAGCCACCACCACCACCACCTGCCCCAGCAACAGTGTAGTGTAGCCACCACCAACACCTGGCCCAGCAACAGTGTAGTGTAGCCACCACCACCACCTGCCCCAGCAACAGTGTAGTGTAGCCACCACCACCACCTGCCCCAGCAACAGTGTAGTGTAGCCACCACCACCACCTGCCCCAGCAACAGTGTAGTGTAGCCCCCACCACCACCACCCCCACCACCACCACCCCCACCACCACCACCTGCTCCAGCAACAGTGTAGTGTAGCCACCACCACCACCACCACCCCCACCACCTGCCCCAGCAACAGTGTAGTGTAGCCACCACCACCACCACCACCACCTGCCCCAGCAACAGTGTAGTGTAGCCACCACCACCACCATCACCACCACCACCACCTGCCCCAGCAACAGTGTAGTGTAGCCACCACCACCACCACCACCACCACCAACACCTGCCCCAGCAACAGTGTAGTGTAGCCACCACCACCACCAACACCTGGCCCAGCAACAGTGTAGTGTAGCCACCACCACCACCACCTGCCCCAGCAACAGTGTAGTGTAGCCACCACCACCACCTGCCCCAGCAACAGTGTAGTGTAGCCCCCACCACCACCACCCCCACCACCACCACCCCCACCACCACCACCTGCTCCAGCAACAGTGTAGTGTAGCCACCACCACCACCACCACCCCCACCACCTGCCCCAGCAACAGTGTAGTGTAGCCACCACCACCACCACCACCACCTGCCCCAGCAACAGTGTAGTGTAGCCACCACCACCACCATCACCACCACCACCACCTGCCCCAGCAACAGTGTAGTGTAGCCACCACCACCACCACCACCACCACCAACACCTGCCCCAGCAACAGTGTAGTGTAGCCACCACCACCACCAACACCTGGCCCAGCAACAGTGTAGTGTAGCCACCACCACCACCACCTGCCCCAGCAACAGTGTAGTGTAGCCACCACCACCACCACCTGCCCCAGCAACAGTGTAGTGTAGCCACCACCACCACCTGCCCCAGCAACAGTGTAGTGTAGCACCACCACCTGCCCCAGCAACAGTGTAGTGTAGCCACCACCACCTGTAGGCTTCAGAGGGTTAGAAACATTTTGGAACGTCACCGATGTATACAAGCTAGCTGATCGGCTACCCGGCGTTACCCGGGTCTCCCAATCTCCTCCATTTCGGATGTCCAAACCACAGATCAGAAACTAATACTCAACAATACCCCAAGACCAGGGAGCCGGTCGGCCGAGCAGACAGCACGCTGGACTTGTGATCCTGTGGTCCTGGGTTCGATCCCAGGCGCCGGCGAGAAACAATGGGCAAAGTTTCTTTCACCCTATGCCCCTGTTACCTAGCAGTAAAAAAGGTACCTGTGTGTTAGTCAGCTGTCACGGGCTGCTTCCTGGGGGTGGAGGCCTGGTCGAGGACCGGGCCGCGGGGACACTGAAAAGCCCCGAAATCATCTCAAGATAACCTCAAGAAGATAACCCCCCCCCTACCTACCTGCCTGAAGGCTGGAGATGTAAATTCAGTCACCGTTAGCATCGTTGGATCAACATCAGTACAATCAAACCCACATTTTACATTTCCTCGGAGTTTGGTATTCTGAGTGTAGCTGGTCCTTCTTAAAGCAAGGGGGGGGGGGAGGGGGCCTCGACGTGAACCAGCCTATGACACTCTGCATACAGTCACAAGTCACCCTGCAGAGTTTGAGGCTATCTTCAAGCGTCTGGCGTATAATCTCAGACAAATTGAGACATTTTCTTTATGCCAATAAGTCCTAAAATGATCCCTTTCTTTAACACGTAAGGATAGGAACAGACAACTTCTGACTCTTATTAGCATGTTGAGAGCATTACCTTCCCATAGCTCATGGTAAGCCTTACCCCATTAAATTTCCCTGGAACACGACTCGCCAATTGGTTAACGACTAGGGGCCAGATTCACGAACCAGTTACACAAGCACTTTTGAACGTATACATCTTTCCTCAATCTTTGACTTTGGCTTTGGTTACATTTATTACAGTTTACAAGCATGAAATCTTCCCAATCAATTCTTATTGTTATAAACAGCCTCCTGGTGCTTCGGAGCTCATTAAATGTTTAGTAATTATAAACAAAGCCGCCAAAGATTGAGTAAAGATGTACAGGTTCGCAAGTGCTTGCATAACTGCTTCGTGACTCTGGCCCTGGTACCCAATTACTGCTGGGTGAACAGAGGTGAACACTTACTGGCGTCTGGCCAATCCTCCCAGGGCCAGACTAGAACCCAGGCAAATCTACAGTTACCACTGTACCACTGTAGGCTATCGTTAACGGGATAGGTCGTGGACAACGTCCACGACCATCAAAATAGATGTCTTGGATATAAAGTTGCTTTTAATATTAAACCCCCCTGGTAATACCAGCACATGATATCTTTTTAGGCAATAAGAAGTGCAATAACATCAAAGATATGTTATCGTTTTACACTGAATCACATGCCAAGTGATCCTATCATAGACTATTATACCTTTTAAATCCCCAGGTCTACTGAAAGCCAGCGCCCCAAGTAGGATCATCAACGTAACTTCCCGCCAACATCTCGCCCGCCAGACGTTTGATCCAGACGACCTAAACTATGAGAAGACGCCATACCCCGGCTGCACTGCTGTCTACGGTGACACCAAGCTCGCAACCGTCCTCTTCACAGTGGAACTTTCCCGGAAGCTGCGCGACACACGTGAGTTAGGTCGAGGTTTTCAATTTGACTATGTGGAATCCCCCGTGTGGAATCTGGCTTACCTGTTCATCTCTACCCCGCAGGTGTGACCGCGAACAGCGTTCACCCGGGAGTGGTCTCGACGGAGATATTGAATAAAGGAGGAGGAACCCGGCTTCTCCCGTACTATTTCGGCTGGCCAGTGTGGCTCATGGGAAAAGTATTTTATCTACTTAAAGTGCTTTTGTCCAATCTGTTGCACAAACGAATAGTGCATTTGAAAAAATCCACAAGGGCCATGATGAGGCAATGAGTCACAATAACGTGGCTGAAGTAGTTTGACTAGACCACACACTAGAAGGTGAAGGGACGACGATGTTTCGGTCCATCCTGGATTATTCTCAAGTCGATTGTCAAGTAAAGTCGAAACGACGTCGTCCCTTCACTTTCTAGTGTGTGGTCTGGTCAAATCCACCCTTGTGGATTTGTTAATTTGCTATATCACGTTATTGTGATTTGTGTGAATAGTGCTTTAATTATAATTTTGAAAAATATATAAAATGAACCCATTTATCTGCACGTCTTAAATGATAAAATTATTTTTAAAGGATGCAGAACTTGGCGCCCAGACGTTGATCTACCTGGCAGTGTCGGAGGAAGTAGACGGCATCAGTGGGAAGTACTTCGTTGACTGTAAGGTGAGCTGGCGAACGATGTGGTTCACATCCATCTGGCAGCATTAATGTTATAAAGCTTTGTGCCATTTTCTGTTGACTCTTCCCTTTTATAGGACGTACACTGATGCCCCAACCTTCTAAACAAACGTGACTTGACTTAAGCTTTGCCCCCTGTTGCTTATGCCTACCCCCACCTTTTCTTATTCTTACCTTTTAACTTATCTTATTCTTACATTCATCCTATTCTTTCATTATTCTTGCATTCATCCTATTTCTTTATGCTTGCATTCATCCTTTTCTTACATAATTCTTATATTCATCCTATTATTACCTTCTCCTCACCTCACTCTTTTACCCGCTCCTCGCCTTACCTGTTGTTGTTTTAGATTTAGTTACTCAGAACGAAATATCCATGTAGCACGGGCTATGGTGACCCCGTAATTGAGTTTGGTTATTCGCGATAACCTCGTTACTGCGATATTTCGATCAAACTTTTAAATGGAGGTGGGGGGGGGGTGTTCCTTTTTCCCTGTTTCTTTTTCGCTTCTGTTTTAGTGCACTGGTTTTAGTATTGTTTTAATAACATTATCTTGGTGGCGGATGTAGATGCACAGTGTTCACTAGTGTGTCTCATTCCTAAACTGCTTTTCTAATCATTATAATCGCTGTGCAATTTGCATCCAATGGAGCTGTTGTCGTTGGATTAATGTTGAGTTTGATGCGCAGGGCTTCAGTTGCTTCACATTCCAGTAAGTAGTGCAATAGTGGCGCCTCTGCTTCTGTTCCACAGATATGACACTTCAACTAATGGGTATATTATCTCCCAGCAGCACTTGTAACCAAGTCTGAGTCTGTGTATACCTGCTCCTCACCTCACTCTTTTTACCTGTTCCTCACACAAGACTTAATAACACTCCAGGATGGAGTGAAACGTTGTCGCTTCAAAAAGATTAAGACACAGAAAAAGACTTAAGACTGCACAATAGCTTGGGCGATAGAGCTTCGACCTCACACACGTGGAGTCCATGGTTCGAGCCTCCTACAGCCCAGGTGAATGGAATGTCGTCGCTTCTCCATCTTCTGAGGTGTGGTTTGGTCATCATTAAATAAAAAAAAACTACTGTATATAGAAGTGTAAAGGGGTAAACAATACTAAAAGAGAAGCCAGCCAACATTAGTGAGGATGTTAAGAAATATAACAAATGTACAATATAAAGGTGATAGGCTATGCCTGTCTTTATTGGATTCCATAATGTAACAATTAATAAAGTAGTTTTTAACATGATACAAAGAAGTAATTTGGTAAAACTACTAGAACAGAACATATAGTAAATGGTTTTTAAAAGTAGTAAAGTTTAATGGGGCAAACACTTAAAAATAAACACGCATGTCCTATATGATCTTAAGTAATTTTTCAAATGTAGGTGTAATAATTAGATGACGATGAAGAAAGGACAAATCTTCATTTTTTTTAAGCTATCAGGAACACAAGAATATCTCATTGAGCAAAATGTAAGTGAAATGAGTATCTTTTGAACTGGTTGGGAGACGCAAAACTTTGAATTATAATTGAAAAACTATCCAACTATTGCCTTGTTCAAAAATAAAAATAAAAAAGTACCTAATTTCATCTTCATAGTTTCCTATCTAGTGCTTTAAACTCTCACTATATCTAGTGCTTTAAACTCTCACTATATCTAGTGCTTTAAACTCTCACTATATCTAGTGCTACCCAATCCCCCACTATGTACCTAAGCCATACAACTTTACCACTGTCATCATTGTTTTCACCTTATATCGTGGTTGTTATATTGACGCATATCTTATTTCATTACACCTTGAAATAGTTCTCAAATTATGCTACCATGTACTTGTTTATAACCCTTAAATTTTACTTTAATGTATCTACTAATCTGTCAAATTTTCTTACAATGTTTCCCTCCATTGTGTTTCCTTGTCGTGGTGAGGGGGCTCGTGTACACCTCTCTGGGACCGGTGAGGGATGCCTCCGCCCCTTTCCTGTCCCTCTTTGGGAGTTGTACATGCAAATGAACACAAACGTAAGGGACTTGAGTCATCGGACCGCCCACTGGAGGGGTCGCCCGTGAAGGGCTGCCCCAAGTTGATGGCTGGGTGTCCAGGCTGGGGTGAAAGGGAGAATAAGGTCTTTGAACCAGTGTAGGAGAATGGACGAAACAGTAAGACTCTACTGTTAAAAAAGGGAGGTCCGCTGGGCACTACGCACCCCTTCCTGCACTGGCCCATGTTTAGTCTCCCTGGCTGTCCTGGTAGGTGGTATTCCTTGGTTTCAGGCCACCAGACACTTTAAAATACATGATATATGGATACTGACACGACCTCTTACCCAGACTCATGGGGTGGGCGATCAGGCCCCTGCGTCGAACTGTGATGGAAGACCGGGTTCTGTAGCCCCCACAACATTGGGCCCAGACCGGACTACTACCCACCTCCTCTCTCCCCTCCCTCCCTCTATGGTAGGGACGAGCCCCAAGCCCCCAGCGGCGACTACCTCGTCCTCTGGCACAATTCCATCTCTCAATGTGACTACTGTGCCTTTTAACCTCTCTCTCTGTGTCTGTCTGTCAGTTTGTCTGTCTGTCTGTCTGTCTGTCTGTACTCGCCTAATTGTACTCGCCTAATTGTGCTTGCGGGGGTTGAGCTCTGGCTCTTTGGTCCCGCCTCTCAACCGTCAATCAACAGGTGTACAGGTTCCCGAGCCTATTGGGCTCTATCATATTTACACTTGAAACTGTGTATGGAGTCAGCCTCCACCACATCACTTTCTAATGTATTTAATTTGTCAACCACTCTGACACTAAAAAAGTTCTTTCTAATATCTCTGTGGCTCGTTTGGGCACTCGGTTTCCACCTGTGTCCCCTAGTGTGTGTGCCCCTTGTGTTATATAGCCTGCATGTGTGTGTGTGTGGGGGGGGGGGGGGGGTTCAACGCCGTCTTCGCCACGGCTGCACTCGCACGATCCCTTCCCATACTCGTATGTACAACGCCTTGTTTGGTCCTGCTACATGGGCTAAATACTTTTAACTCCAACATCTGGATTCTACTCCTGACAATTTCTCCCTCCATAAACACCTTGTTGATTCGGTAGATGCCTCTGTTACTATTAACCCCACCAAGCTTGGTACATGTCATCGATGATCCTTATCAAGATGCAGCTACCAGCTTAGCCGCATTGTCCTGTATTGGGAAACGCTCGATTAAATGCCAGTGTTGGCACTGTTATCCTCCCGCACCATGTTGCAACTGGTGTTAGGGACCAGAAAAACTGCCACGAGGATATTAAACATGTCCATGAAGCCCAAGGCCATTCTGTCTTCCACGTGGACAAGTTTACTCGACCCCCTCGTGGTCGTCGCCGTCAGCCTCTTCGAGTTGTGAAAATCACCTTTGATAGTAGGGCCCTTCTGCCCTCTATAATTCTTGCTGGTGCCAGATGCTCCGTTCAGGAGTACATTCCCTCTCCTAGACTATGCAATAAATGCTGGAAGTTTGGGCATAATGCCCTGAAATGCACAAGTACTGTGTATCTATGCCCCATGTGTGGGGACGATGATCACTCTTAAGTCCGAGTGCACTTCTCCCCAGGCCCGCTGCTTCAATTGCGGTGACGCCCACTCTACCTTCTCCCGCTCGTGTATACACTAGAAACTCGAGGAAGCCGTCCTCAACTTGAAACACCGGGATCGTCTGTCTTTTCCTGAAGTGAGACTCCAAGTTTGCCGTCTCGCCCCTTTCGCTGGCGTATCTTATGCTCGCGTGTTGCGTTCTATCTCTCCTTGTCCTTCCCACCTTACTCAGTCTTACGACCGTTTCCAGGCCTTAGACCCGAACCCCCGAACTAGACCTTAGACGCCCTCCGCCGCCTCCCCTGTTCCTTTACATTCCGTCCTGAAGGGTCCCCCTCCTGGTTCTCCATCTGAAGTTTCCCCCCTTCCTACCCAGTCTGCCATGTCTCCTGTGTCTTCTTTCCCATCTCCCTCCATTCTTTGTTCTCATCCCTTTCCCCAGTCTCTTGGCCCTGTCTGTCTTGTCCATCATTCTCCCAGCAATCTTCATGTTGTTCGTTCCCGTTTTTCTTCTCCTGTTGAGACAATTGAGTCTGTCGCCCAGTACGTTGTTACTGGAACACCTGTCTCTTTGAGTCAGAAACGTAAGCCTGGCCTCTCTCCTTCCTCCTACCCTGCAGGTAAGAAGGCACCTCTTTCTTCCTCGCGCCCCCCCCTACCTCCAGCTGTCCTTGACCGCCCCTCTCGGTTATCTCCTCCTCCGGACCCTGCCCGTCTGCCTCTGGTCTGTCCTCCCGCTCCCTTCACTCAAGCCTTACTCAATTTACCCATGCCCCCTAATCCTGACTTCTCTGACCCTGATCCTGAGCTTATTTAATATGCTGTGTTCTTCTTTCCCTTTGTTTCTTCATTGTTGCTGTCATTTCTCCTTTTTGACAATGTCTATTCTTCATTGGAATATTCGTGGCTTTTATGCCAACTTCCATGAACTCCAACTTCTGATTACTCAAATTTTCACCAATTTGTGTCTGTCTCCAGGAGCCGATGCTTGGTGCTCGTCCTGGTCACTTTCGTGGTAATTCATTTTTCTCTCCCTCCGTCCCCTTCTTTTGCTGGAGGCCATAACTCTACTGCTCTCTTGATTCGTACTGATATTCCCTTCGTTCAGTCGCCTTTCCAATGTTCTGCGGTCCATATATTTGTGAGTAAATGGTATACAGTTTGTTCCAATTATCTCCGCCCCAAATGTCCAGCTTTCTCTTCCTGAACTTAAGCACCTGTTGGACTCCTTACCAGAGCCTGTGCTCCTGTTGGGTGATTTCAACTGTCGAAATACTCTTTGGGGTGATGTTCTGACAAACACCCGAGATCGCCTTCTCGAACCATTCGTCTTCTCTTCTTCCCTGTCTCTCCTGAATTCTGGTGAACCCACTCATGTGGACTCAAGAACTCGCACCCTTTCCTGTCTTGATCTTTCTCTGTGCTCGTCGTCTCATGGTCATTAGTGGTCATAAGTGATCATTTCCACATCCTCATTACCGTTTTCTTTTTTCACACTCCCCTTTCCTTTCCTAGGTGGCGGTTTGCCAAGGCTGACGAACCTATTCACCCTCCGTGCTTTTCTCCGACCTCTCCACTCTGCCTCTCCCTCGCGCCCTTTTCCTTTTTCATGACACCGTCTTCGATGCTGCCCTCCGTTCTATTCCTCGCTCTACCTCTAGGGGGACGCGGCAGTGCGTTCCCTGGTGGAATGCTGACTGTGCTCCGGCTGTCCGCTGTAAGCGAGTATCCTGGATGAAATACCGGCACCGGCAGACAGCTGATTCATTTTTGTTTCGAGAGGCAAATGTGATGGCCCATAGGACCATCCGTACAGCTAAATGTGAGAGTTGGAAATCATGTTTCCATCATTACGTCCGATATTCCTCTACCGCCGATCTGAAAGAAAATCTGCAAGATAGCGGGTAAGTTCGTTCCAGATGTCTCACCAGTCCTTTACCCCTGATGGTACTCTTGTGGTGGACCCAGTGCAGGTCTCAATCAAACTGGGTTCCCACTTTTCGACTGTTAGCTCTGGTTCTCATCTTCCTCAATCCTTCCTTCCTTCATATGCCCGTTCTTGAATCTCATCCCTTAGATTTCCGTACTCATCTCCGCCTTCCCTATAACGATCCCTTCTCTCTCTCTCTCTTTTTTCGTTCTTTATCTTTCTCTCTATCTATCTTTCTCTTTCTTTGTCTTTCTTTCTCTCTCTTTTTCTCTCTTTATATATCTCTTTATCTCTTTCTCTTTATATCTCTTTCTCTTTACATCTCTATCTCTCTCTCTTTATCTCTCTCTTTATCTCTTATCTGTCTCTTTTTCTGTCTCTTTCTTTCTCTCTTTCTTTCTCTGTCTTTCTTTCTCTCTGTCTGTCTCTTTCTCTCTGTCTGTCTCTTTCTCTCTGTCTGTCTCTTTCTCTCTGTCTGTCTCTTTCTCTCTGTCTGTCTCTTTCTCTCTGTCTGTCTCTTTCTCTCTGTCTGTCTCTTTCTCTCTGTCTGTCTCTCTCTCTCTCTCTCTCTCTCTCTCTGAACTTCTGTCTGCCCTGCCCTTCTACGGCAACAGGCTCAGATGACATTCATTATAAGATGCTTCACCATCTCCCTCCTTGCACGTTTCAGTATTTACAGAGTCTGTACAACGGCTCATTGGCGTTGTACTCTCTATTTGGAAACCAGGGTCTCTCGGGACATTCCTTAAGGACTTCCGCCCTATTGCCCTTAAGAGTTGTCCGCAAACTTGAACGAATGGTCAATGTTCGTCTGATGTCGTTCTTGGAACGCTTCCACCACCTCAACCCCTTCTCAATTAGGTTTTCGCAAGTGGTATAGGACGACTGATGTCCTGGTGAACTTGGAGGTCAATATTCGTACTGCTTTTGCTGCGAAGACCTTCGTTGTTGCTGTCCTTTTTGACCTGGAAAAGGCTTACGACACTACCTGGAGATACCATATTCTGTCCCAACTTCGTTTTTTTGGCTTTCGTGGTAATCTCCCTCCCTTTCTCTAAAGCTTCCTCTCTCGTCGTTCCTTTCGAGTGAGGCTTGGTGCCACTTTCTCTGCCTCTTGAACACTACTTCCTAGTGCACAAGAGAACTGCTAAGTGTTCTGAGCACTACTCTCTTTCTGGTTGCCCTCAATGGTCTTCTTTCCTCTCTTCTGGCGTCTTCTCTGCTCTCTATGTCGAAGATCTTACCATCTTCTGTTGAGGTGATGATTCATCTCTCCTTCAACAGCGGCTACAATTGCGATTGATGCCATGCATTCTTGGGCCACCGATCATGGCTTCAAAATCTCTGCAATTAAAACTTATGCTACTACTTTTACTCGGAAATATGCCGTTCTTCGTCCCTCTGTCACTTTATGGTCATCCCCTTGAGTACAAGGATTCCGCGAAGCTTTTGGGGTTAATCTTTGACACTCGTTTGTCTTGGTCGCTCCATATCTCTTACCTCCGAGTTGAATGCTCTAAGGCCCTTAACCTATTTAAGGTTTTGTCCCATACTTCTTGGGGCGCGGATAGGCGCACGCTTCTCTCTTTACATTCCTCTCTCATCCTGTCTTAACTCGACTATGGTTGCCCTGCTCACTCGTCTGCTTCTCCTTCTACTCTTCGTTGTCTTGATGCTTTGCAACATACTGGGTTGTGTCTCGGCTCTGGTGCCTTTCGTTCGACTCCTACCCTCAGCTTGTATACGTTGACACTGGTTTCTCCTCTCTCCAGGACCGTCGTGATCGTTACAGTCTTCGCTACCTTGTGCGGTCCTTACAACATCCTCACACTCGCCTATGTCGTGCTTTAACTTTTCCCCCCTCCTGTAGTTCCTGTTCCTCTTCACCTCCTCCCTCTTCCTTTCCGGTTGTCTCGCTTGCAAAGTTCTTTCGGTTTGTGTTATCAATATTTCTCCTCGTGTTGTTCCGTCCTTGCCCCCGTGGAGGGTCCTCCTTCCTAAATTTTGTAAATACCTGACTCGCATTACTAAAGCTTTTACCCTACCTACAATTTTGAAACGCCTTTTCCTTGAACACTTTTCTTCACACTATCACTCCATTTCCATCTCATTGATGGGTCTAGTCTGCAGACGATGTAGGCTACTCTGTTGTTTTTCTGACCATACCGATATGTCACCTGCCTCTGGAGACTAGCATCTTCACTGCAGAACTCTATGCTCTTTGTCTACTACTTTCTCGCTGTCATTCCTCCTTTGTCGTTGTAGTAGACTCTCGCAGTGCCCTCATGGCTCTGGACTCCTTTAATCTAGTCCATCCGGTGGTAGTCGAGATTCAACATTGGCAGTTTTTTTTTATCTCCAGTAGATTTAAAACGGTAAAACTTTGCTGGGTTCCCAGCTATATTGGTGTCTCTTCAAATGAGCGTGCGGATGCTGCCGCTAAGGAAGCTATCCACACTTGTCCCATCTCCCGTATAGGTATTCCTTATTCCGACTTTTACCCAGTTATTTGTTCCTCCATCCTTGCCCTTTGGTAGGGTGGTTGGTCGTTTGGTATTGGTAACAAACTGCATGCTCTTAAGAGTAGTGTGTCCCTGTGGCCATCCTCCTACCACCGTAACCAGCGGTGGGAAACGGCTCTGGCGAGGTTGCATATTGGCCATACATGCTCAACTCATGGACACTAATGGAGTGCCGCCCTGCTCCTTATTGTCCAAACTGCATTGTCCCTCCTACAGTCATGCACACTCTTGTTGAATGTCTTGACTTCCAGGACGTGTGTGAGTCTTGCTTTCCGACCATCCCTTGTGGTCACTTGTCCCTCGATAGAATTCTTGGTGAATTGGATCGAATATCTTTGATGTCGTTCGCCTTGTGAGTTTCTGTTCTTATATTAGCATTCTTAGTGATATATAGTGCCGTCTGATTATTCCACACATTTGAGGGTGCTGCATAGCCTTCTCAGCTTGGTGCCTTCATTTTGATAATTACTTACTTACCCTCATGGAGGGTCCCTTTTTGTAAATTTTTGTAAATCCTTGACCCCACGTGACAGAAGCTTTTAACCCTCCTACAGTTTTAAAATGCCGTTTCCTTGCACACTTTCCTTCCCACTCCATTTCCAACTTCACAGATGAGTCCAAGTCTGACAACGGTGTAGGATACTGTTGTATTTCCTGACTACACCTATATGTGTCACCTACCTCCAGAGACTAGCATCTTCATGGCAGACCTTTATGCTATTGTATATGCTCTTCAAGTGCTTTCTCGCTGTCAATCTTCCAATGTTTTTTTAGTTAACTCTTGCAGTGCCCTCATGGCTGTGGAGTTCTTTAATCCTGTCGATCCAGTGGTAGTCGAAATTCAACAGTGGCTGTTTATTTCTAGCAGATTTAAGACAGTAGAGTTTTGCTGGATTCCTAACCATATTGGTTTCCTTAAATAAGTGTGCGGACGCTGCCGCTAGGGAGGCTATCCGCACTTGTCCCATCTCCCATAAAGGTTTTTTTTATTGTCTTCTCGGTTATTCATTCCTTAATCCTTGCCCGTTGGTCTTCTGTTACTGGTAACAAGCTGCATGTTCTTAAGGGTAGTGTCTCCATGGCCTTCCTCTTACCACCATAACCGGCGATGGGAAACGGCTCTGGCGAGGTTACGCATTGCCCATACACGCTTAACTCACGGGCACTTAAGGAGCAGGGCGGTGCTCTATTATTGTCCAAACTGCATTGTCCCTCTCACAGTCGTGCATATCCTTGTTGAATGTCCTGACTTACAGGATGTCCCTGTGTCTTGCTTCCCGACCGTCCCTCGGTGTCAATTGTCCCGCGATAGAATCCTTGGTGAATCGGATAACTTTGCAATCGTTCATCTTATGCGCTATAGTTCACATATTAGTATCCTTAGTGATATTTAGCGCCTTTTGAATATCGAGCACTTTCGATGGTGCTACATAGCCTTCCTGGCTTGGTGTCCCGGCTTATATATTAAGAGGTGATTACACTGGTAAGGATATATGTCTTAAGTTGTTTAAAGTGGCACGAAAATGGTGCAAAAATAATAAGACTAATAATAAACAGCCCTTCAAATCTGTTGCAAAGCTCTTCTGTAATACCTCATATATGAAATATATTAGTATCAGTAAAAAGCAAACCTTCAGTGTAAAATGACAAATACATAAATGTTGCAATGCAAACAAAAAAATTAGCTAGCTGTCATTACAATAAGGTGTACATGTTAGATATAATTGTAGCTATAAACTCGCAGGTAGTTATGTACATTTAAAAATTAAATATATAAATTCGCAGCCTTCAGCAGTAAAAATAAAAACCAAAGCCAGCATTGATGCATGTGCACGACCACACAAACACGACCACTCCAGAGTCTCCTGTCCAAATGCTGTAGTATGCTCTCATCACCAGGAAAGCAAAACCAACGACTTGGCAAAGGACCCTGTGCTAGCTAAGAGGTTATGGGACGCAAGTGAGCGACTAGTGAAGATGAAACCAGAGGAGACGCACTGCTAGACACCCACCACCACCACCACCACCTGCATGCACCCAAACACACTACTTGCCACCTGCTAGCATCAATTATTGGCAAGTTTAAACCACCACCTCTTAACAGGAGATATTATCATATTTCTGATTACTTGGGGTAAAGTTAAGAATTGTATAATTTAGTGTTTTGTGATTTTGTTGAATACCAATTATTTGGTATTTGGCCAAATACTATGACCACAAAATGCCTCCTCTTTAAATGTTCAGTTTTCATTGGTAGCTTGTTTACAATTAGCGAGATCGAAATTTGAGACGAATGCCTTCACTTGCTAATATACCTTGTAAATGCTGTAAATTGTTTTTGTAATTGAATTCCACTACTCCCTAAGCTTCCAATGTGTGAATATAAACAAATAAGTATCAGAGTCCCCCTGAACACACACTCTCAGGTGTCGCCCAATTTTACCCTGGGCTTTCACCTCGTCAAGGAGCAGCCAATAAAATAAAAATATAATTTTTCACCACCTATACTACTAACACCAGCAGAGCACACACGGGAGTCACCCGGTAATGGACTTAAATATGGTGAAAGGGCTCAACGTCGTACTTCTGGGGATTTGGCTCAGAACTGGTCTATTGTCAATAATATACACCTTAACTGTCCCTCTCACTGTCTGGACCGTTGCCGCCGTGAGGGGGGGCTTGGTGGGCAGCTGCCGGAGTGTGATGCTCCATGGGACAGTCCTCTGTCCTTTTGCATCCTTATGCTCCTGCTGCTGCATTTACTAATTTTCCAGACCCCTTTTCCTTTTCCTCGTGTTTCATTGTTCTCCCCATCTTCTCCTATCAAATTGTCATTTTTCTGCCGACCTTTTGCTTGTTTTGATTATTCTTTCGACCTTCTTTTTGTTTTGATGCCCGCGTGTTTGAGGAGGCATAATCTTGCACTTGTAGAACTGTAGTACCCAACGTCTCGAGCGAGGGGAACCTTTTATTGTCAATCCTCCTTTCGTCACTGAACCCACTCTAGACGGACTCACGGTTTTTAAGGTGTTTGTGGGGCGTATACTCAACGCACCCCTGGGGGGCCCCGGCAAGATCGGCGATAGCTTCTTGTTGGGTGTCCTGCCTCTAATTGTGGCTCCATGGTGGGTGTGGGGGCACATTCGTGAATGAAAGTTTTTCCACGTTTTCATGGCAGATAATGTTTCCCTTGTATCTTCTCAAGCTCGTGGGGTGGGCGACCAAGCCCCCGAGTCGGACTGTGTTGGAAGACCAAGCCCTGTAGCCCCCCGCTGCATTGGGCCCCGACGACCTGACTACTCCCCTCCCTCCTCTGTGGTAGGGTCGAGTCCCCAGCCTCCAGTGGTGACCACCTCGTCCCCTGGCACGGTTTCGTCTCTCATTGTGACTACTGTGCCTTTTATCCCCCCCCCCCTCCTCTCTCTCTCTCTCTCTGGGGGTTCTCAACGCTGTCCCCGCCACGGCCGCACTCGCACGATCCTTTCCCATAATAATACTTACAACGCCTTGTTTGGTCTCGCTACATGGGCTAAATACTTTGATCTCCACCATCTGGATTCTACTCCTCCTGACGATTTCTCCCTCCATAAACACCTTGTTGATTCAGTAGATGCCTCTGTTACTTTGAACTACCAGTTACGGTACACTTGTTGTCGCTGCTCCTTCTCAGGATGCAGCTACTCACTTAGCCGCTTTGTCCTGCATTGGAGAGACCCCTGTTTGGGTCTCCAAAAACGCTTGGTTAAATGCCAGTGTTGGCACTGTTCTCCTCCCACACCATGTTGCAACTGGTGTTCGGGACCTCAAAGATATTGCCATGAGGATATTATACATATTCTCGAAGCCCAAGGCCATTCTGTACTCCAGGTAGACACGTTTACTCGACCCCCTCGTGGTCGTCGCCGACAGCCCTTTAGAGTTGTAAAAATCACCTTTGATAGTAGGGCCCTTCTGCCCTCTATTATTCTTGCTGGTGCCAGATGCTCCGTTCAGGAGTACATTCCCTCTCCTAGACTTTGTAATAAGTGTTGGAAGTTTCGGGCACGGTGTCCTCAAATGCACCAGTACTGTGTATCTGTCCCCCCATGTGTGGGGACGATAGTCATTCTAAGTCAGAGTGCACTTCTCTCCAGGCTCGCTGCCTCAATTGCGGTGAAGCCCACCCTACCTTCTGACGCTCGTGTATGCACTACAAACTCGAGGAAGCCGTCCTCAACTTGAAGCACCGTGATCGCCTGTCTTTTCCTGAAGTGAGACGCCAAGTTCGTCGTCTCGCCACTTTCGTGGGCGTCTCCTACGCTCGCATGTTGCGTTCTACCTCTCCTTGTCCTTCCCGTCTTCCTCAGTCTCGCAACCGTTTCCAGGCCTTAAACCCGACCACACCCACCACCTCCTCCCCTATTCCTTTGCCTCCTGTCCCGGATAATCTCCCTCCCGGTTCATCTGAGGTTTCCCTCCTTCCTACCCAGTCCACCATATCTCCTTTGTCTTCTTCCCCATCTCCCTCCACTCTTTCTTCCCGACCCTCCCCACCCCTCAGTCTCTTGACCCTCCACACGACCTTTCTGTCCAGGCTGATATCCATCATCCTCCCAGCAATCTTCATGTTGTTCGCTCCCGTTCCTCTTCTCCTGCTGAAACCATTGAGTCTGTTACCCGGTACATTGTTACTGGAACGCCTGTCTCGTCGAGTCAGAAACGTAAGCCTGACTCCTCTCCTTCTTCCTCTCCGGCGGGTAAGAAGGTTTCGCTTTCTTCCCCACCACCTCCCTTTGACTTTGTCACTACATCCCCCCTCCCATTTCAGTGGTCGAATCCCCTATCCCAGATATGGAGGTTTCTTTCGCCCCCGATTCCCTCTCGGTTGCTGCCCTTCCTGAGGTGCACTCCTTGACTTCTGCCCTCCCCCCTCCTCCAGCTGTCCTTGCTTGCCCCTCTCAGTTGTCTCCTCCTCCGGACCCCGTCAGTCCGCCTCTGGTCTGTCCTCTTGCTCTCTTTCCCTCTATCCTTACTAAGTTTACCCATGCCCCCTAACCCAGATTTTGCCGACCCTTCTTGAGGTTATCTTGAGATGATTTCGGGGCTTTAGTGTCCCCGCGGCCCGGTCCTCGACCAGGCCTCCACCCCCAGGAAGCAGCCCGTAACAGCTGACTAATACCCAGGTACCTATTTACTGCTAGGTAACAGGGGCATAGGGTGAAAGAAACTCTGCCCATTGTTTCTCCCCGGCGCCTGGGATCGAGCCCAGGACCACAGGATCACAGTCCAGCGTGCTGTCCGCTCGGCCGTCCGGCTCCCCTGATCCTGAAATTATTTAATAAACTGTGTTCTTCTATACTTTTATTTCTTTCTTGTTCTCTGTTACTGTCCTTTCTCTTTGATAATGTCTATTCTTCAGTGGAATATTCGTGGATTTTATGCCAACTTCCATGAACTCCAACTTCTAATTTCACAGTTTTCACCACTTTGTGTTTGTCTCCAGGAACCAATGCTTGGTGCTCGTCCTGGTCACTTTCGTGGTTATTTCTTTCTTTCTCCCCCCCCAGCTCTTGCTGGGGCCCATAACTCTACTGCTCTCTTAATTCGATCTGATATTCCCTTCGTCCCCCTACTTCTCCCGTCACCTATCCATTGTTCTGCTGCCCGTGTTTTTGTGGGTAAATGGTATACAGTCTGTTCCATTTATCTCCCCCCCAAATGTCCCGCTTTCCCTTCCTGATCTTAAGCACCTCCTGGACTCCTTGAGAGCCTGTGCTCCTTTTGGGTGTTATCAACTGTCGACATTCCCTCTGGGGTGATGTTCTGACAAACACCCGAGGCCGTCTTCTCGAGCCGTTTGTCCTCGCTTCTTCTCTATCTCTTCTGAATTCTGGTGAGCCCACTCATGTGGACTCTCGAACTCGCATCCTTTCCTGTCTTGATCTTTCTCTCTGCTCGTTGTCCCTTTACTTACATTTCACATGGCAGGTTCTTGATGACCTCCATAACAGTGATCATTTCCCCATCCTTGTTTCCTTTTTCTCTTTCCACCCTCCCCTCTCCTTCCCTAGGTGGCAGTTTGCCAAGGCTGACTGGTGCCTATTCACCCTCCGTGTTACTCTCTCTGACCTCTCCTCTCTGCCTCTTCCTCGTGCCCTCCTTCTTTTTTATGACTCTGTCTTCAATGCTGCCCTCCGCTCGATTCCTCGCTCTTCCTCCCGGGGCACATGGAAGTACGATCCCTGGTGGAATGTGGACTGTGCTCGGGCTGTCCACTGTAAGCATGCAGCCTGCAAGAAACACCGCCGCCGGCAGACGGCTGATTCTTTTATTTTGTTTCAGAAGACAAGTGCAGTGGCCCGTAGGACCTTCTGTACAGCTAAACGTGAGAGTTGGAAATCTTATGTTTCCACCTTTACATCCGATACTCCTCTGCCGCAGATCTGGAAGAAGATCCACAACATTGTGGGCAAGTTCGTTCCAGATGTCTCGCTGGTTCTCCACCTCTGTGGTACCTTTGTGGCGGATCCAGTGAAGGTCGCGACCGAACTGGGTTCCCACTTTTCTTCTGTTAGCTCTGGTTCTCATCTTCCTCAATCCTACCTTCTTCATAAGCCTGTTCTTGAATCTTATCCTTCAGATTTCTGTACTTATCTTTGCCTTCCCTATAACGATCCTTTCTCTCATTCTGAACTTCAGTCTGCCCTGGCCCTCTGCGGATCTACGGCGGCGGGCTTGGATGACGTTCATTATGAGATGCTTCGCCATCTCCCTCCGTGCACGTCTCGGTATTTACTAAGTCTGTATAACCAGGTCTGGGAGTCGTCGTCCGTCCCTGAGGACTGGCTCGATGCCGTTGTACTCCCTATTCGGAAACCTGGGTCTCTCGGTGTGTCCCCTAAGGACTTCAGCCCTATTGCTCTAGAGTTGTTTGCAAGCTGTTTGAGCGTATGGTAAATGTCTGTCTGATGTGGTTCTTGGAACACCATCACCACCTCTCTTTCTCAATTTGGTTTTCGCAAATGCTGCAGCACGACTGATGTCCTGGTGAACTTGGAGGTCTATATTCGTACTGCTTTTGCTTCGAAGACCTCTGTTGTTGCTGTCCTTTTTGACCTGGAAAAGGCTTATGACACGACGTGGAGGTACCATATTCTTTCCCAACTTCGTTCTTTTGGCCTTCATGGTAATCTCCCTCTCTTCCTTCAAAGCTTTCTCTCTCGTCGTACCTTTCGAGTCAGGCTTGGTACCACTCTCTCTGCCTTTTTTCGGCAGTATGAAGGTGTGCCCCAAGGTAGTGTTCTTAGCACTACTCTTTTTCTGGTTGCCCTCAATGATCTTCTTTCCTCCCTTCCATCTGGCATCTTCTCCGCTCTTTATATTGACGATCTTAATCTTTGCTGTCGGGGTGATGATTCACCTCTCCTTCAATGGTGGCTTCAACTTGTGGCTTCAACTCCCCTGTTGAAAAGGGGGAGCACCGCTGGGGACGACACACCCTTCCTGCACTGGCCCGCGCTCGGCCTCCCTGGCTGCCCTGGTAGGTAGTATCCCTTGGTTCCGGGTCCCATCCCTTATATATTGGTTTGCTGTATGGTTGATGACATGCCTATTCTTACACAGGCTCATGGGGTGGGCAACCAGGCCCCTGAGTCGGACCGTCCTGGAAGACCGGGATCTGTAGCCCCCGCTACAGGACCCGGTTTAGGCCCAGACTGGACTCTTCCTCCCTGCTCCCCTCCCTCCTCTGTGGTTGGGTCGAGCCCCAAGCCTTCTGTGGTGACCGTCTCGTCCCCTTGCATGGCTCCGTCTCTTCTTGTGACTACTGCACCTTTCGACCCGTCTTTCTCTCTACAAGTTCTCATCGCCGTCCCCGCCACGACCGCTCTCGTATGCTCCCTTCCCATCCTACTTCGTTCCATGCTTTGTTTGGTCCTGCTACATGGACTAAGTACTTTGACCTCCAACCTTTGGATTCAACTCCTCCTGACGAGTTTTCCTTCATAGGCATCTTGTCGATTTCGTGGATGCCTCTGTCACCTTCAACCCCACTCGTCTTGGTACCCGTGTCGTTGCTGCTCCTTCTCAGGATGCAGCCACTCGTTTGGCCGCCTTATCCTGCCTTGGCGAAACCCCTGTTCGGATCTCGAAGAATGCTCGATTGAACGCCAGTGTTGGCACTGTTCTCCTCCCACACCATGTTGCGACCAGTGTTAGAGATCTCAAGGACTGCCACGAGGATATCAAGCATATCCTCGAGGCCCAGGGTCATTCTGTCCTCCAGGTGGATACGTTTACTCGTCCCCCTCGTGGTCATTGCCGTCTGCCCCATCGGGTTGTGAAGGTTACCTTTGATGGTAGGACCCTTCCGCCCTCTGTTATTCTTGCTGGTGCCAGGTGCTCCGTTCAGGAGTATATTCCATCTCCTCGGCTCTGCAGTAAGCGCTAGAAGTTTGGGCATGGTACCCTCAAATGCTCTAGTCCTGTCTCTCTCTGTCCCCTGTGTGGAAGCGAGGGTCACTCTAAGTTGGAGTGCACTTCTCCCCAGGCCCGCTGCCTCAATTGCGGTGAGGCCCACCCTACCTTCTCCCGAGCGTGTATTCATTACAAACCTGAGGCGGCTGTCCTCAACTTGAAGCACTGGGACCGTTTGTCTTTTCCTGAGGCTTGGCGCCAAGTTCATCGTCTCCCCTCTTTCGCTGGTGTCTCCTATGCTCGCATGGTGTGCTCTTCCTCTCCTCGTCCTTCCCGCCTTCCTCGATCTCACGACCGTTTCCGAGCCTTAGACCCGGACACGCCCACCACCACCTCCCCTGTTTCCCTCCGTTCTGTCCCGAAGGGTCCCCCTCCTGGTTCTCTGTCTAGGGTTCCCCTTCTTTCTACCCAGTCTGTCACGTCTCCTGTGTCTTCTATTTCGTCTCGCTCTAGTCCTCCTTCCCGTCCCTCTCCTCCGTCTCTTGGCTCGCCACACTGCCTGACTGTGCGGGCCGACGTCCATCGCTCTCCTGATGGTTGTGTTGTTCGCTCTCGCTCTTCTTCTCCTATCGAGACACTGGAGTCTGTAGCCGAGTACATTGCTGCTGGGACGCCTGTATCTTTGAGTCAGAAGCGGAAACCTGGCTCCTCTTCTTCCTCCTCCCCTGTTGATAAGAAAGCTTCGCTTTCTTCTTCACCCCCTATCTCTGATTCTATCGTTCCTTCCCCTACTGCTGCGGTGGTGGAGACCCCTGTTCCTACTGTAGGGGTTTCTTTAGCCCCCGGTTCCATCTCGGTTACTGCCCTTGCTGAGGTGCGCTCCCCTCTTTCTGCCCCCCCTCCTCCCCTTCCTTCTCCTCCAGACCCTGCTCGTCTACCTCTGGTCCATCCTCCCGCTTCTTTCCCTCCTTCTTTACTCAGTTTACCCATGCCCCCTAACCCTGACTTCGCTGACCCTGATCCTGACTGCGCTTTTTTTAGCGTGCTGTGTTCCTTCTTCACCTTTGTTTCTTCTTTGCTCTCTGTTGCTCTCCTCTCTCTCTTTGCTGATGTCTTTTCTTCAATGGAACATCCGTGGATTTTACGCCAATTTCCCTGACCTCCAACTTCTCATTTCACAGTTTTCGCCCCTTTGTGTCTGTCTCCAGGAGCCGATGCTTGGTGCTCGTCCTGGTCGCTTCCGTGGCTATTCTTTTCTCTCCCCTCCCCCAGCTGTTGCTGGGGTCCATAATTCTTCTGCTCTCTTGATTCGCTCCGATGTTCCCTTTGTCCCCTTACTTTTTTCCTCGCCTCTCCACTGTTCTGCTGCCCGTGTTTTTGTGCGTTGATGGTACACGGTTTGTTCCATTTATCTCCCTCCCACTGTCCCACTTTCTCTTCCCGATCTTAAACACCTCCTAGACTCCTTGCTGGAGCCTGTGCTCCTGCTGGGTGATTTCAATTGTCGTCATGCCCTTTGGGGTGATGTGCTGACAAACACCCGGGGTCGCCTCCTTGAACCTTTCATCCTCTCTTCTTCCCAGTCCCTTCTTAATTCTGGTGAGCCCACTCATTTGGACTCTCGGACGCGCTCCCTTTCTTGTCTCGATCTTTCTCTGTGCTCGTCATCCCTTTCCTTAGATTTCGGGTGGCGGGTACTTGATGACCTCCATGGCAGTGACCATTTTCCTATCTCTGTCACTTTTTTCTCTTTTCGCCCTCCTCTCTCCTTCCCTAGGTGGCAGTTTGCAGAGGCTGACTGGCACCTCTTTACTCTCCGTGCTACTATTTCCGACCTCTCGTTCTGCCTCTCCCTCGCGCCCTCCTTCTTTTTCATGACACTGTCTTTGACGCTGCCCTCCACTCTATTCCTCGCTCTTCCTCTCAGGGAACGCGGAAGTGCGTTCCCTGGTGGAGTATGGACTGTGCTCGGGCTGTCAGCTGTAAGCGTGCAGCCTGGAAGAGACATCGCCGCTGGCAGACGGTTGTCTTTTCTTTTGTTTCGGAAGGCGAGTGCGGTGGCCCGCAGGACCATCCGTGCGGCTAAACGTGCTTGCTAGGCGTCTTATGTCTCCACCGTTACGTCCGAAACTCCTCTCCCACTGGTCTGGAAGCGTATCCGTAAGATTGCGGGTAAGTTCGTTCCCGATGTCTCACCGGTCCTTCGCCTCCAAGGTGCTCTTGTGGCGGACCCGTTGCAGGTTGCGACCGAGCTGGGTTCCCATTTCTCCTCTGTTTGTTCTGGTTCTCATCTTCCCCAATCCTTCCTTCTTCGTAAGCCTCTCCTTGAATCTCGTCCTTTAAATTTCTGTACTTATCTTCACCTTCCCTATAATGATCCCTTCTCTCTCTCTGAGCTTCAATCTGCCCTAGCCCTTTGTGGTTCTACGGCAGCGGGCTCCGATGGCATTCATTATGAAATGCTTCGGCATCTCCGTCCGTGCACGTCTCAGTATTTACAGAGTCTGTACAATCGGGTCTGGGAGTCGTCGTCAGTCCCTGAAGATTGGCTCGATGCTGTTGTTCTCCCTGTTCAGAAACCAGGGCCTCTTGGGTCATCCCCCAAGGACTTCCGCCCTATTGCCCTCACGAGTTGTGTCTGCAAGCTCTTTGAACGTATGGTTAACGTTCGTTTGATGTGGTTCTTAGAACACTGTCACCTCCTCTCCCCTTCTTAATTTGGTTTTCGCAAGTGCCGCAGCACATCGGATGTCTTGGTGAACTTGGACTATATTCGTACTGCTTTTGCTGCGAAGACCTCCGTTGTTGCCGTCCTTTTTGACCTGGAAAAGGCTTACGACACTACTTGGCGGTATCATATTCTGTCTCAACTTCATTCTTTTGGCCTTCGTGGGAACCTCCCTCTCTTCCTCCAGAGCTTCCTCTCTCGTCGTTCCTTTCGTGTGTGGCTTGGTACTGCTCTCTCTGCTCCTTTTCAGCAGTATGAGGGTGTACCCCAGGGTAGTGTTTTGAGCACTACTCTTTTTCTGGTTGCCCTCAACGATCTTCTTTCCTCTCTTCCTTCTGACGTCTTCTCTGCTCTCTCTGTTGATGATCTTACCCTTTGCTGTCGGGGTGATGATTCGCCTCTCCTTCAACGGCGGCTTCAACTTGTGATTGATGCCGTGTCGTCTTGGGCCACCGATCATGGCTTTAAGTTCTCTGCGTCTAAGACTTGTGCTGTGACTTTTACTCGGAAGCATGTCGTTCTTCGTCCCTCTTTGTCGCTTTATGGTCATCCCATTGTGTACAGGGATTCCGCAAAGCTTTTAGGGTTAGTCTTTGACACTCGTTGTCTTGGTCAGCCCATATCTCTTACCTCCGAGTTGAGTGCTCTAAGGCCCTTAACCTCCTTAACGTTTTGTCCCATACTTCTTGGGGAGCGGATGGGCGCACGCTCCTCTATTTGCACTCCTCTCTCGTCCTGTCTAAACTCGATTATGGTTGCCCTGCATACTCTTCTGCTTCTCCTCCTACTCTTCGCCGTCTTGATGCTTTGCACCATACTGGGTTGCGTCTCAGCTCTGGTGCCTTTCGTTCTACTCCCGCTTTCAGTTTGTATGTTGACACTGGCTTTCTCTTTCTTCAGGACCACCGTGATTGCTACTGTCTTCGCTATCTTGCGCGGTCCTTACAACATCCTTCCTCTCGCCTCTGTCGTGCATTGACTTTTCCTCCTCCTGTAGTTCCTGTTCCTCTTCATTGTCTCCCACTTTCTGTCTGGTTATCTCGCTTACAGGATTTTCTTTCTGTTCATATTTCTAATGTTTCTCCTCGTATTGTTCCTTCCTTACCTCCGTGGAGAGTCCCCTTCCCAAGTTTTGTACGTCCTTGACTTGTATTACTAAAGCCTTTACCCCTCCTACAATTCTGAAAAGCCTCTTCCTTGAGCACTTTTCTTCGCACTCCCACTCTATTTCCATCTTCACCGATGGGTCTAAGTCTGTGGATGGTGTGGGCTACTCTGTTGTTTTTCCTGACTGTACTTATATGTGTCGCCTCCCTTCGGAGGCTAGCGTCTTTACGGCAGAACTTTATGCTATTCTCTTTGCTCTTCGTCTCTTGCTTTCTCGTTCTCATTCCTCCTTTGTGGTTGTAGTTGACTCTCGTAGTGCCCTCATGACTCTAGGGTCCTTTAATCCTGTCCATCCGGTGGTCATCGAGATTCAACATTGGCTGTTTCTTATTTCTGGTAAATTTAAATCAGTAGAGTTTTGCTGGGTTCACAGCCATATTGGTGTTTCTTTCAATGAGCGTGCGGATGCTGCCGCTAAGGAAGCTATCCGTTCTTGTCCCATCTCCCGTAAAGGTGTTCCTTATTCCGACTTTTATCATGTTATTCATTCCTCCATTCTTGCCCGTTGGCAGGGTTGTTGGTCCTCTGTGGTTAGTAACAAGCTGCGTACTCTCAAACGTAGTGTGTCTCCGTGGCCTTCCTCCTGCCACCGTAACCGGCGGTGGGAAACTGCTTTGGCATGGCTGCGGGTTGGTCATACTCGCTTAACCCACCGTCACTTAATGGAGCGCCGCCCTGCTCCTTATTGTCCGAATTGCGTTGTCCCTCTTACAGTTGTGCATATCCTTGATGAATGTCCTGACTTCCAGGACGAGCGTGTGTCTTGCTTTCCGACCGCCCCTCGCGGTCACCTGTCCCTCGATAGAATTCTAGGTGAATCGGATACTTTTGATATCGTTCGCCTTATGCATTTTTGTTCTCGTATTGGCATTCTTGGTGATATTTAGCGCCCTCTGATTATTATTTCGCCCTTTGATGGTGCTACATAGCCTTCCCGGTTTGGTGCCTTCTTTTGATAATTACCTTACCTTAAAAACACATTACTTTTACTACTGCATACTAATATTATAAGTTATACTACATGTCTACATCACATTTAAACTACCCAACATCAGAGAGGAGGGTTTATCATGAGAGCGAGGAGGTCAACATGAGAGAATGAGGGTGAACATGAGTGTGGGACAACATGAGATATATTTTAAATAATTACTTATTACCTTCATGAGGAAATACTGATGGTGTTGAAGGTGTATTGTGAAGTGTAGTCTTCACTGGAGACGGCTTTTGCAGGCTTGTTCTATTAGCTGAATAGTTATGTTTATTACACACACTTGTTAATCAAATAATATTAAGTCATTAATATAGTTTAAACTAGCATGAGAGAGCTGGGGGGGGGGGGGGAAGCCCTGACTACTCCAACGTAGTCCAATCCAGAAGGTTTTAAAGCACAAGCACTGAAATACACTGAGCTTCCGGGCTACATCTGGCAGACGGGAAATCTGGGAAACCAGCGGTAGAACTCTCCGGCTTCCTCCGGGCTACCCCGGACGGACTGACGTCTTGATAACCCAGCGACATAAAGGAAGGATGCCTATAAACGAGGGGGGAAGGGAGGGGCCTGGTTGACGACCGTGCTGCAGGAACACCAGCCCCGAAAACGTCACGGTAAAACACAAGGTAACCACCCTATTAAATCTTATATAGAAGTACAGGTACACACTGAAAGGCAAATATGGGATAAAAAGGAGTCTACACGTGGACCTCACGTCGCTAGGTACCACACTCGGCAGAAGAAGGAAGTCGACACTGTGGACTTCGTTGTCTGGGCCACACCCAAGAGCAAGCAACCCTGGGACCACTGGGACCTGCGACTTCGACCAAAGCAGAGAACCGCCAAGGTAAAATGCCTTCAGGACAACAAAACCCATCATCGAAATCAACAAAATTTAGACAAAACCTGTCTAGAAACGAAAACAATAAAACCAAGTATAAAGAAAGAACCCAAAGATAATAAAAAGAATCCCAAAGAAATCGTTAAAGTACATAAGAGGGTGACTGCACCCGCTGGAACCAGGGAAGGAAGGCCCCCAATGAAGCCAAAAGTCCAGCCTCACAGAGGGGACAAACAAAAAGAAATAAAGGTAATAACAAACCTGCTTGTTTCTAGTGACTAGATCGAAGGAAAACCAAAATTTCCCTGAAATGTGACACGTGAAAAGCACCTGCTAGACAAAGTGGGAAAAGTCCACTAAACCCCATATGCACAGAATAAATGCACATAGAAGAAGAATAAGCTTAATATTAAACAATTAGAAATAAACACAATATAACCAAAATAAGAAACCAAAGCTAAAGACAAAGTGAATTAAAGGGAGAAACAAACATAACTGAAATTATGTGGTAAAACAAATACAATAAGGTACAGCAAAAAGCCTGTAGAAGTGTTAGCCAAATAAAATGCAGAAAATATAAGTAACTAAAACTATGTAGATAAGAACTACATAGAACTATAAGAACTATACAAGAGCAAGACTATATAAGGACTATATAGAACTTTCAGATAAGCACAAAAATTACTCAAAGCTTCTAGTACTTCCAGAGGGAATTAAAAAAAAAAAGGCAAGAGAACTGAGTTTAGAGCAGTTTTTAGTTATTTTTTTTTTAAACCAAGAGCATAAATAACCAAACAAAGGAAGCATGGTTAAATATCTATTTAGAACTTTTAATGTTATTTACTACTAATCCTTACTTTCACTTAAAATTAATATGTCAGATAGACATGGATTTTGTGGAAGGTTTATTTCTTTTGAAGGTGTATTCTCATAAGAAGATGGCGAACACTTCTTCTTGGATTGAGAAGAGTGCTGATTGCCTGAAATTATTTAAATTGTTTAATGCATTGAATGACATTTTTCAAGTTGCAATTTTTTTTAAATTACTTTAGTAGGGTATCAATGCTTACGTTTATTATTCTCGGCATTCTCTGTTTCATATCTGAAGAATGGTTTCCTTTTTCGTTGTTGAAAATGGTCAACATCGTCTTCAGTTTCCACATTAGACGTGTCTTCCGCAGCTAAGCATATTCGTTTTGCAACGTCAAAATCATCTGTAATAATTGAATATAATTAGTAATATATCAGTGAGATATATATTTATCATTACCTATTAGTTGTGAACACTAATAAATAACTTAAATCAGCTTCCTAAAGAGATGTTTAATAATACGACGTACTTGATTTGGAACTTGTATCTGGGGAAAGTACTTTGCACATAAGTCTTAAGGAGCTATGAGGAAACCCTGCTTGTGATTAAAATATAATTATAATGCTGTTTTTATGTCTGTGCAGTGTTAAAGTTATAGTGAATGAATGAATGAATGAATGAATGAATAGGTGTCGTGTATCTTAAATCTTACTAACTATAAATTTATTACCTACCGGTTGTTGACAGGATTGATGATATGACATGCACTCGCCAGGTTGTCGTGTCCGGTTTTTTATGCTTTTGGTCACTAACTGTATGCCTGTTCCGAGGCCACCAGCACAATATGGTTTCCTGAAAAGTCAAAATAAAATGTTATATGCAAATTTTAGCACTAATTTGGAATATTTTTAAACGAACTCAATATATGCAATTTTTTAGTTTCAAAGTAATGCTTACATCATCAGCCTTTTTAATCCAGGTTGTGGAGATGATACCCACACTACGATCATTGAAGCCTACCACAGTGTACCGCTATTTCACATGTCATCTAAAAAATTGAAAATCTTATTAAGGGGTTATTCTCTCAAAAAATTTGCATAAATTTGGTAATAGATTTATGGATAAAATTACTTGATTATGTCAAGCATAGATTAGCCACATTTGTAAATGATTTTCGGTTGGTATAAATAGTAGCTGCCATGTATGGCTTAATACAGTATTATTTCTTCACGTGCTCTCAAAATATTAATAATTTTCATGAAATACAGGCTAATGGGAATTTTTAACAAGTAAATAATGGTCAAAAGATAATAGCTTTAATAAAAAACGAAACTGTGAATCTCATTAGCCTACAAATTTAGTTCAAATTATTATTAAAGCATGGATACAGTATTTAAATACGTACTTGTCATAAGTCATGTAGTATTGACAGAAACGTATTTGCACTTTGTCTCGATCATCATACCTGTGCAGTTCAGTTTTCTTCCTGGAATCACCTTCATGGATGAATTCCTAGTAAGAACCTTAAATGATCCAATTAATTTGGAGTTACATGGTGTCTCAAAGAGAGGCTGACTTCTCGAATATACCCTGCAAAGGAGCATGCTGTCTCCATTTTCATCGGTGTCACTGAGTGTCCAAAACTTGGCAGCAAGTTTCACTATTCAGCAAATAGGCATTGTTTGGTGCCTTGGTATATATTTCATGTTCTGTATTTGGTGTATAAATCCTTTGAGCATGCTGCATCTCTTTCACCCTCTTTGCAATTTGAACAAGAAGGTTTTTACTTGATTGAACCATATTCTTAACCTGCTGCAGGTAAATTTCAAATGGAATTGCTGAACATCTGTCCAAACTACCAAATTCTTTGGCATCAGAGGATATGTGTGTTAGGCAGTGTACATTGTACACAAAAAATTCCTTACCATACAGCTCACGAGCCTTTATCATAAAGTACAGCAAAAGATAATTGGCTGTAATTTAACTAAATCAATTTAGGTGATACAAGAATAGAAATGGCTACACTCTAGTCAGGAAATGGTCATACAATTCTTTGGGTAAAATCCCCTTCAGTACAATCTTACCGGTGTAGAGAAGGATTTGCCTGTATTCAGTCGCTTTCCAACAATCGCCCTCTCACCATCCGGCCTGTTGGCGTTGTGAGGGGGCTTGGTGGACGGCTG
The DNA here is from genome assembly GCF_040958095.1 of Procambarus clarkii. Classification (NCBI taxonomy): domain Eukaryota; kingdom Metazoa; phylum Arthropoda; class Malacostraca; order Decapoda; family Cambaridae; genus Procambarus; species Procambarus clarkii. Next base: position 22,027,493 of record NC_091187.1, read on the forward strand.
CCGGAGTGTGATGCTCCGTGGAACAGTCCTCTGTCCTTTTGTGGCCTTGCACTCCTGCTGCTGTCTTCTCTAATTGTGCCGGATCGCTTTTCCTTTTCCTTATGTTCCGTTTTTCTCCCCCCTCTTCTCCTATCTGCTTGTCGTTTCCTGCCGACCTTTTGCTTGTTTTGGTTATTCCTTTGGACTTCTTCTATTTTGACGGCCGGGTGCTTGAGGAGGCATACATTACACCCGTAGAACTGTAGTACCCGACGTCTTGAGCGAGGGGAACCTTTTATTGCCAATCCCCCTTTCGTCGCTGAACCCGATCTCGACGGACTGATGGTTCTTAAGGTGGCGTATGTGGGGCGTGTACTCACGACGCACCCCTAGGGGGCCCAAGCATGATCGGCGATAGCTTCCTGTTGGGTGTCCTGCCTCTAATTGTGGCTCCATGGTGGGTATGGGGGCACATTCGTGGATGAATTTCTTTCTCTTCGTCTGTATGTTGATGAATATTTCTGTTGTACCCTCTCTGGCTCGTGGGGTGGGCGACCAAGCCCCCCGAGTCAGCCTGTATTGGAAGACCGGGCTCTGTAGCCCCCGCTGCGTTGGGCCCCGACCTTGCCCCTCCATTGACCCTCCTGACTTCTTACCCCAGCTCCCCTTCCTCCTCTGTGGTTGGGTCGAGCCTCAAGCCCCCAGTAGTGACCACTTCGTTCCCTGGTGCGGCTAAGTCTCTCGTTGTGACTACTGTGCCTTTTAACCCCCCCCCCCCCCCTCTCTCTCTGGGCGTTCTCAACGCCGTCCGCGCCACGGCCGCACTCACTCGATTCCTTCCCGTACCGATACGTATCATGCCTTGTTTGGTCCCGCTTCATGGGTCAAATACTTTGATCTCCTTTCTCTTGATTCTGCGCCTCCTGATGATTTCTCCCTCCATCGGCATCTCGTTGATTCCGTGGATGCCTCTGTTACCTTCAACCCCACTCCTCTCGGTACACGTGTCGTTGCTGCTCCTTCTCAGGATGCAGTTTCCCGTTTGGCTGCCTTATCCTGCCTTGGCGAGATCCCTGTTTGGGTCTCCAAGAACGCTCGGCTGAATGCCAGTGCTGGCACTATTCTCCTTCCGCCCCCTGTTGCGACCGGTGTTCGGAATCTGCAGGACTGCTACAATGATATTCGGCATATCCTTGATGCCCAAGGCCATTCTGTCCTCCAGGTAGACTCGTTTACTCGTCCCCCTCGTGGTCGTCGCCGCCAATCCCTTCGGGTTGTGAATATTACCTTTGATGGTAGGACCCTTCCATCCTGTCATTCTTGCTGGTGCCAAGTGCTCTGTCCAGGAGTATATTCCTTCTCCTCGACTTTGTAACAAGTGCTGGAGGTTTGGGCATGGTGCCCTCCGCTGCACTGGGACTGTCTCTTTCTGTTCTTTGTGTGGGGGTGAAGGTCACTCTAAGTCGGAGTGCACTTCTCCCCAGGCTCGCTGCCTCAACTGCAATGAGGCCCATCCTACCTTCTCCCGTGCCTGTATCCATTACAAGCTTGAGGCAGCCGTCCTCAACTTGAAGCATCGGGAGCGTTTATCTTTTCCTGAGGCGAGGCGCCAGGTTCGCCGGCTCCCGCCTTATGCTAACGTCTCTTATGCTGCGTGTTGCACTCTTCCTCTCCTCGTCCTTCCCACCTTCCTCAGACCCACAACCGTTTCCGGGTCTTGGACCTTGATACGCCCACTGCCCCCTCCTCTGTTCCTTTGAGTTCTGTCCCGAAGGGTCCCCCTTCTGGTCCTCTGTCTGGGGGTTCCCCTTCTTTCTGCCCGGTCTGTCATGTCTCCTGTGTCTTCTTCCTCGTCTCCCTCCGATCCTCCTTCCCATCCTTCTCCTCCATCTATTCACTCTCCCCGCCGCCTGTCAGTGCGGGCTGATGTCTATCGCTCTCCTAACGACCGTCGTGTGTACTCTCGTTCAGCTTCTCCTGTTGAGACACTGAAATCCGTTGCCCAGTACATAGTTGCTGGGACACCTGTCTCTTTAAGTCAGAATGTAAGCCTGGCTCCTCTCCTTTCTCCTCCCCGGCGGGTAAGAAGGCTTCGCTTTCTTCCTCGGCCCCTACTTCTGACTCTATCGCCCCTTCCCCTCCTCCTCCTCTTCCTCCTGACCCCGCCTGTCCGCCTCTGGTCTCTTCTCCAGCTTCCTTCCCTCCGTCTTTGCTCAGTTTACCCAGGCCCCCTAACCCTGACTTTGCTGACTCTGATCCCGGCCCTGATCTTCTTTAACGTGCTATGTTGCTCTTTTGCCATTGTTCCTTCCTTGTTCTCTGTTGTCCTTTCTCTTCTCGTCGATGTCTATTCTTCAATGGAACATTCGGGGTTATTACGCCAATTTCCTTGAACTCCAACTTCTGATTTCGCGATTTTCACCCCTTTGTGTCTGTCTCCAGGAGCTGATGCTTGGTGCTCGTCCTGGTCGCTTTCGTGGCTATTCCGTTCTCTCTCTCTCTCTCCCCCCCCCCTGTTGCTGGGGCTCCTAACTCTTCTGCTCTCTTGATTCGCTCTGATGTTCGCTTTGTCCCCTTACTTTTTCCTTCACCTCTCCATTGTTCTGCTGCTCGGTATCTTTGTGGGGAAATGGTTCACTGTTTGTTCCATTTATCTCCCCCCCACCGAGTGTCCCTCTTTCTCTTCCTGATCTGAAACACTTACAGGACACCTTGCCAGAGCCTGTGGGACGAAGTGGTCACCACTGGGGGCTTGAGGCTCGACCCAACAAAAGAGGAGGGAGGGAGCTGGGGGAAGAAGTCAGGATGGTCAAAGGAGGAGCAAGGTCGGGGGCCCAATGCAGCGGAGGCTACAGAGCCCGGTCTTCCAATACAGGCCGACTCGGGGGCTTGGTCGCCTACCCCACGAGCCTGAGAGGGTACAACAGAAACATTCAACGACATATAGACGAAGAGAAAGTAATTAATCCACGAATGTGCCCCCATACCCACCATGGAGCCACAATTAGAGGCAGGACACCCAACAGGAAGCTAGTGCCGATCTTGCCGGGGCCTCCTAGGGGTGCGTCGTGAGTATACGCCCCACAAACACCACCTTAAGAACCGTCAGTCCGTCGAGATCGGGTTCAGCGACGAAAGGGAGATTGACAATAAAAGGTTCCCCTCGCTCGAGACGTTGGGTACTACAGTTCTACGGGTGCAAGAGTATGCCTCCTGAAGCACCCGGGCGTCAAAATAGAAGAAGTCCAAAGGAATAACCAAAACAAGCAAAAGGTCGGCAGGAAACGATAAGCAGATAGGAGAAGAGGGGGGAGAAAAACGAAACAAAAGGAAAAGCGATCCGGCACAATTAGAGAAGACAGCAGCAGGCGTGCAAGGCCACAAAAGGACAGAGGACTGTCCCACGGAGCATCACACTCCAGCAGCCGTCCACTAAGCCCCCTCACGGCGCCAACGGGTCGGATGGGGAGGGGGTTGCAAATTAAAGATATTTCTGCCAAATCTCTTATTGTTGATTTAGGATACAGCCTTAAAGTTTTCAACATTTCCTCCTGTAACCCCCAAGTAGATATACATCATGCCTGATTTAGTCTCAGTAGGTATATGTTTAACTGTATTCAGTAACGAACGAGCTTTTTTGGGGAAGTCAGTATGTCCCGGTTTTCTCAATTTTTTTAATAAATTATCAATGGCATTGTGTGTTATGGCATATTTATTAACCCATACTAACAATACATCTGATAATGATTTATCATCCTCATCATCACCACTGCTCTCTGACTCTGATGATATTGGGTCATGCTCATCAATCATGTATCAAGTCCAATCCCTCTCAAAAATTAATTTCCTGAGTATTACAAGATGACGCATCTTCATTGGATCCACAACCAATATTAGGTTCTGAATTAGATGACAAAGCAGCATGGTCATCATTCATATCTATGCTGTTTGTTGTAACATTTGCCAAAGGATCCTGATTCAACAACTGAATCTCAACCTCATCACTATTTTCATTTTTGCCATACTGGGAAACCTGCTCTTTTAGGAGTTGTTTTTTGGCCCGTGACTTACGCTGCCATCTTGTGTGGTATTCTCTTCTTCTTTCTACAATGTGAGCATACATTCTGAAGGAGAAAGGCCAAGTCCTACATTACTATTACAAGATTATTAGTAAAGTAATGTACTACAAAAAGCAAATAAAATGAGGTAAACTAAACTTTGAAAACAAATAATAATTAAAACAGGTAAATTACTAAAATAACAGAAAGGCTTAAGCATACATAACTCTGCTTAAGCCATGTAAAGCAGACAGATGTGATGGCAATATATGGGGGGAAAAAATTAAAAAGCTAAGATATAAAACTAATTGAGATCAAAAGCATGAATTACACTAAAGTAGGGGAAAATAACAAAATGACTTCATAAAAAAATTATCCAATTGCCAACAGCAACTCAGTAGTAGGAGTCTAAGAAACAAAACGATTTAAATGCTGTTATTTGCAATGAAACAATACATATTATTGCACTTACCGAAACATGGACGAATGTAGAAAATAGAGAACTATTAGCTAAATGTCCCATAAATGGATTTAAAGTATTTCACATAGATATATTAGACAAGAAGGGGGGGGGGGGGAGAAGCTATGTATGTTATTGAATATTTGAAATGTAGTCTCGAAAAGACCACATTTCAACAGGAACGTGCCACACACCAGTCACAAGACTGAACCTCGTAGAGGCCAAACGTCTAACCAGTAAAATGGTAAAATAAGCCAGTAAAATTTTGTTTACCAAAGCAAAGTTGCAAAACAAGGAAACAGGATTGGTTCAACAGAAATTTTGAGAGGGGCCAGAGACCAAAAGGCACAAAATGGAATAACAGGAATCGATAAAATTGAGAGGAAAGAATTCCCGAGACCTGGAACTTCAAGAACAAGAGGTCATAGAATTAAACTAAAGCTGTCGAAGAACTATATACACACTATAAGCACCACCAATTAACACACCAGGCATCATACACGCACTGAATGAACCTGCAGACACACAATGAACACTATCAACATAGCATAGATTACTCAATAAAAAATCATTAAGTTATTGGACCTATTCATTTAGACTTATTCATTTATCTTCGATTTAACACAACAGGCACCAGACGCACACTAACATCATACACACTTGGATAAAACAAACATTAGGCTGGAAGTCAGAAAGGAATTTAAGGAATTTTACTGGATAGACTTGCTGTTAGGAAAGAAAGTAGATGAGACGAATAAATGTATGTCAATTTTGTGAAATATATGATAAAGGAACAAAAACATTTATATTAAAACAGATGCAGAACTAAGAAACAGGATTTGTTCAACAGAAATTTTGAAATTGTTCAAAACTTTAGTTAGACCAAAGTTGGAGTATGAAGAGGTTGTATGTTGCCCATATCTTAAGAAGCATATCAACAAACTGGAAAGGGTGCAGAGACATGCCACTAAGTGGCATTAACTAAATGCCATTAAATATGCCAAATATACTACATAAATATATATACTACTCATGCACAATACTAGGATGCACAATAATGTCCTGGGACGTCTGTTTTTCATAATATAAATAAATGATTTAGATTTAGAGTTGAGCAGCAATATTGGGAAATTTACCAACGATACAAAAATTGGGAGGGTAATAAACACAAAGAATCACTATCACTTCAAGAAATCTAAATAGGGTTTTGAAATGGTCAAAAGATTGGCAGTTGCAGTTTAATGCTTAATTCAAGCGAAGGTTATACCACATAATTTAAGGAGATGGTGGATATAAATAGGAGCTATTGTTGTCCCCTAACTCCCCTTGCAACTTCGGGGGGGTGGGGGGGGGGATAGGATGTTTATGTAGCTTCAGGGCACCAATCCCCCCAGCCACAGGGCATGGCGAGAAGGCACCCCTAAGCATACCTAATTACCTATCAAACACAAATTAAAATACACAGTTTGCGACCTCAAGCAGATGAACATCGACATCAACACTTGGGAGGCAGCAGCTGCGGACAGGTCCGCCTGGAGATGCAAAGTGCAGAAGGGACTCCAGCAATTTGAGGATGACCTGAAGAGGCAGGCGGAGGATAATAGACTTCAGAGGAGGTCTTGACCACTGTCAGACGCACCCGCTTCAGCGTTTATCTGCGCTCGCTGCAGTCGGGACTGTCATTCTCGGGTTGGCCTTCACAGCCACAGCAGGCGCTGCATCCAACTAGACTACAACAACTAGACAACCCAGGGCACAACTCCATAACCCCACGGGATTGACGGATGCCTACTATTACTTCGTACACTCAGGAATATTGGAAGATATTCTTGTGCTGTATTTAGATTTTGCTAGTGGAGGCTTATAGATCAGCCTGACATTTTATGTCCTCTCCTCATTTTTAGTCAGAGTTCATTTGTTTTTGTATTGAGGCTCGTATTTGCTCCCCTGATTACATGTATGACTATACCATCCAGTGAGATTGGAATGTTAAATGAACTTATAGCTAGTTTTTTTATCTACACTGTGTAATCTTTCATATAGAATAAGGTAGCAGCACATTCCTGTGTGTACCTAAGCTTGTTAATAATAATAATAATAATAATAATAATAATAATAATAATAATAATAAAGTCTCTAGATATTTCAGCTCATAGATGTTTTGCTTCCATTCTAAGACTAATATAACTGAATACTATAGACACTTGCCAGAACCAATATAATACAGAAATAATATAATAGCAAAAATCATTTCTAAAACTGTTGGCATGCCGGCGAGACATGGACAAATCAGCTGTGATTTTCACTTTCCCTAAAAATAAAAAAAAATAGAAGTATTAATAATTATTGTATATTAAATTTCTGTATTTACAGAATTAAGCAAAATTTAATCACGCATAGAGAATTGCTTGGTATTTTCACTTTCCGAGCAGCAGATTGCTTTAATAAGGGGGAAACTGATAACATATATGGCATGAACAGCCATGATAAATAATTAAATTACTGAGAGCATCTCAACGCTCTGAAAATTAAAACCATCTCACGGTTCTGTAAAGGAGACAAAATAGAATTAAATAATATATACATATAAATTACTGGAAGGTCAGTTCCCAAATTTGCACAATAAAATGGAAACATACTGAAGTGAACAATATGCTGGGGTTGATGATATGATCAATTCACTGGAATCTGTGCCTGAAGGAGCTTCATTGGATTTGAACTATTAGTAGATATTGGAATGGGAATGGATCTGAGGAAGTGGCAATAGAAGTACATGTTTACATTGAAACAGAGATTGAGCTAGGGAACAGTTGCCACAAGGAAACCAGCTTTAGCATTGACTGTAACAGATGGTTATTTATTTCACTAGAACGCATAGCATTTCGGGCAGATCCTTAATTTAACATATAATTTTAAGAAGGTAATTTCTAGCAAAATTCAAAAAATGTTTACAGGTCCATTGCAAGTACAAAAATACATTGTAAGAAGGTACAAAAAAGAACACTGTATAAGAAATTTGACATAACAAAACAGAAGGTACATTAAAGTAAATTTAAGGGGTAATCGACAGGTACATTTTAGCATAATTTGAGAACTATTGCAAGATATAATGCAGCAAACCATGTGTACAACATGATACAAGATAGCAACAATGATTACAATGGTAATTTTTTTTTTTTTTTTTTTTTTTTACATGCAAGCATGCGTATAATTTACCAGAACAAATATAACATAGAACAAAAGTACAAAGCACACATATGTACAAGGACAAAGGAACAAATCAATAGAAGACCAGCCAGAAGGGCTGACCACAAAACAAAAATGCATATACAAACATAACACAAATATAAACACAGCGTAAGACAAACATAAGGGAAAACCCCAGGACAAAATGCACACAAAACACAGAGAGGCGAGAAACATACAAGAATAAGGACAATAACAAAGAAAACAGATCCGCCATAACAAACGGAAGGCAAAACAAAGTGGCAAAACATAACAAAGAGCACACAATATGACAAACAAGCGCACACGACATCCACAACCGAACACACAAACGCACAGGAACCGCACACCCCCCCACTAGCCATACAAGAAAACCCACAATACAAACCGGAGCACGCAGGAACCGGGAAACAATACCCACCCCACCCACTCACATACACACCCCACAACCAGGCAACACAAAATACATAGAAATCACTTGCGAGGAACAACGTGAGAAATGTACTTCTCTGGGAAAAGATCACGAGGATACTTCGCCTTGTAAGCTTCCCAGACAAGATCTTCAAGGTCGGTAGGGTTTTTGATCCCCCGCTCTCGAGCGGGTATCATAAACTCAGGAACATCTATATCTGGCGGCATCGGCCAACGCCTAAGGTCACTGACGCAAGTCGCATAACGAGGCCGGGGAGCGCCATCCACGCCCTTCGAGGAAGCAGACGACACTGGAGAAGCGGACGAGGGTCGCCGAGCCTGCCACGCCTTCGCCATCGGAGCAGGGGCCGGACGCTGAGATGATAGCACCTCCACGGATACCTCAGGAGACACGGAAGGGACTGCAGGAAACGGAAGAGGCAGCAAGACCGCTGCCGAGGAAACGGGTAACGAGGAAGGGGCCACAGAACATCCAGAGCGAGCATCCTTTCTCAACATCACCACCAAGCCACCCCGCTCACTACCAACCACAGCAGGGGGAACCACCGCCCACGAAGAACCGGAGCCATCCGACGCAGGCAACGCACCTGAAGCAGGACCCTCTGACACCGGACCAAAAGTTGAGGCCGAAACGCCGGCATTGGCATCCTCAGGCAAGTGTACCTCCGCCACCACCGTAGTGTGCACCACATCCGGAGCCACTCCACCGTCAATGAAAGTACGACACTCGTCGAAATCGCCAACTTCAGCCCACGCAGAAGAACGCCAGGAACGCTTAGGCTCGGGCCGCACATCATCAGACCCGGAGGCAGACTCGGCGAACCGACGCACGCCGCAGTACGGCAGCCTCCTCAACCACACGGGGCACCAGGCCAGGCACAGGAGGGAATGCCGGATCCACCCCAGCTCCCAGCACAGCCGGAACAGACGGCGAGGGTGCAGGGACCGGGACAGACACAGCAGAGGAAGAACTGGAAGACGAGGGGTCCGAGCAAACGGCAGTCGGAAGAGGCTCAGGGACACCAGCCGGAGCAGGCGGAGCACTAGGCGAGGACACAACCTCCGGAGGAGATGCGGCAACAACAGGGGGCGCAACAGGCGGAGCACTAGGCGAGGACACAACCTCCGGAGGAGATGCGGCAACAACAGGGGGCGCAACAGGCGGAGCAACAGCTAATACAGAGGGCACCTCCTCAGCCGAAGAGACGTCCATACCTACCGAATCATCCCCCACAGGAAGGGGCGGAAAATCCTCCTCACTGAAGAGATTCACTGGTGCAACAGGAGGCGCAGAACAGTCAGCAGCCTGATGGCCCAAAAGACCACAACGATAACACGTCCTCGGCTGACGGGCGTAAAACACCCGAACGTTGTACCCCATTTGGCGCACAGAGGACGGAATATCCGCCCGGAGTCTCATGCCCAGGGTGCGAATGTTAGACCTCACACCCTTAAGAGGACTAGAAGACACCACGTTCACTCTCACACTAACAACTGCGCCAAACCGGCCGAAATACCGCCGTAGCAGAGCCTCTGGAAACTCCAAGGGAGCCCCATGCACACTGATGTAAGTAAGTGCACCACTTCCATCCGAGAGGGTTACAGTGCCCGCACCATCCGGCAGGGGTAGTGTCCGCCCCTCGTATCGCCGGAGAAAATGGTGATATGCCACCTCCTCTGCGAACTTCACAATTGCCCTACGGGCCGTTACCAACTCGACCCCATAAATCGCAAACACAGGGACAGAGAGCATTTCACAAGCCAGGGCAATCTCCGGGTAACCAGCCCGCACAGAGAACTCTAGTCCCACAGACTGAGCCCGGACGACAGGGGGTAGAGGGACCCCCATCGTAACGCCACATCAGCACAGGCGAGCAGAGACACACCCGCCCCCAACCAGCCGAAACGGGCAAACAACACCAACTGCTGGAGCACCGATGCAACACGTCTGCCCCGTACCGAAGCGAGGGCCAGACTCCCCTGGTAAAGTTGTATGGCATAGGTACATATATTGGGGAAATGGGTAGCACTAGTGTCATAAATTTTTGTTGCTTTTATGGGTGGTATGGAGTATTAAAGAATATTAAAGATATTAATACTAAAGAGTATTAATAATAATAAAGAGTATTAAAGAGTATGGAGTATTAAAGATAACCTAATTGATCGAGCAGCTACAAACAATACAAGTCTTCAACGGCCTTCGTTACTTTACTAGTTCTAAGAATAGTTGATAATTAGTTCACTCATTAATAATCAACAACAAGCTCAAGAGTCTGAATGCTCTGTGAGAAACAAGATTCGTCATACGTCTGGCAAGGAAGATAGGAACAAGCGCGCATCAGCAATCGTATCAAATAATGCAAAGTAAATTATTTAGAGCTCAATTTGACCTCTGGTTTCCAACTAAGGTACCCAAGGTCGTAACACTAGATACAGTGCGAGTTTCAAGCACTAGGAAGGAATATGAACGCCCCCAAAGGCAATAAACGCACTATATAAGCAATATAAATTGCTTATTATAAACACCCAGCCCCTTCGACCCTCACACCCAGCCCCCCACCCTCACACCCAGCCCCTCCTACCCTCACACCCAGCCCCCCCACCCTCACTCCCAGCCCCTCCCACCCTCACACCCAGCCCCTCCCACCCAGCCCCTCCCACCCTCACTCCCAGCCCCTCACACCCAGCCCTTCCCACCCTCACACCCAGCCCCTCCCACCCAGTCCCTCCCACTCTCACACCCAGCCCCCCCCACCCTCACTCCCAGCCCCCCACCCTCACACCCAGCCCCTCCCACTCTCACACCCAGCCCCTCCCACCCTCACACCGAGTCCCTCCCACCAAGCCCCCCCACCCTCACTCACAGCCCCTCCCACACTAGCACCCAGCCCCCCCACCCTCACTCCCAGCCCCTCCCACCCTAACACCCAGCCCCTCCCACTCTCACACCCAGCCCCCCCCACCCTCACTCCCACCCTCTGTGCTAGGAGAAAGGGAGGTAAACCAGGCGGCCTTGAAAGAGTTCGAAATTACGAGAGAGGAGGTCATGAGACACCTGCTGGATCTGGATGTTAGAAAGGCTGTTGGTCCAGATGGGATCTCACCATGGATACTGAAAGAGTGTGCAGAGGCACTTTGCTTGCCACTCTCCATAGTGTATAGTAAGTCACTGGAGACGGGAGACCTACCAGAAATATGGAAGACGGCGAATGTGGTCCCAATATACAAAAAAGGCAAGAGGCAAGAGGCACTGAACTACAGGCCAGTGTCCTTGACTTGTATACCATGCAAGGTGATGGAGAAGATCGTGAGAAAAAACCTGGTAACACATCTGGAGAGAAGGGACTTCGTGACAATTCGCCAACATGGGTTCATGGAGGGTAAATCTTGCCTTACAGGCTTGATAGAATTCTACGATCAGGTGACAAAGATTAAGCAAGAAAGAGAGAGCTGAGCGGACTGCATTTTCTTGGATTGTCGGAAAGCCTTTGACACAGTACCGCATAAGAGGCTGGTACATAAGCTGGAGAGACAGGCAGGTGTAGCTGGTAAGGTGCTCCAGTGGATAAGGGAGTATCTAAGCAATAGGAAGCAGAGAGTTACGGTGAGGGGTGGGACCTACGATTGGCGTGAAGTCACCAGTGGAGTCCCACAGGGCTCTGTACTCGGTCCTATCTTGTTTCTGATATATGTAAATGATCTCCCGGGGGGTATCGATTCATTTCTCTCAATGTTTGTGGACGATGCTAAAATTATGAGAAGGATTAAAACAGAAGAGGACTGTTTGAGGCATCAAGAAGACCTAGACAAACTGAAGGAATGGTCGAACAAATGGTTGTTAGAGTTTAACACAACCAAATATAGTGTAATGAAGATAGGTGTAGGGAGCAGGAGGCCAGATACAAGATATCATCTGGGAGAGGAAATTCTTCAGAAGTCAGAGAAGGAAAAAGACTTGGGGGTTGATATCACGCCAGACCTGTCTCCTGCAGCACATATCAAGCGGATAACATCAGCGGCATATGCCAGGCTGGCCAACATACGAACGACATTCAGAAACTTTTGTAAAGAATCATTCAGAACTTTGTATACCACATATGTCAGGCCAATCCTGGAGTATGCAGCCCCAGCATGGAGTCCATATCTAGTCAAGGAAAAGACAAAACTGGAAAAGGTTCAAAGGTTAGCCACCAGACTAGTACACGAGCTGAGAGGTATGAGCTACGAGGAGAGACTACGGGAATTAAACCTCACTTCGCTGGAAGACAGAAGAGTTAGGGGGGACATGATCACCACATTTAAGATTCTGAAGGGAATTGATAGGGTAGATAAAGACAGTCTATTTAACAAAAGGGGAACACGCACAAGGGGACACAGGTGGACACTGAGTGCCCAAATGAGCCACAGAGATATTAGAAAGAACTTTTTTAGTGTCAGAGTGGTTGACAAATGGAAAACATTAGGAAGTGATGTGGTGGAGGCTGACTTCATACAGTTTCAAGTGTAGATATGATAGAGCCCAATAGGCTCAGGAATCTGTACACCTGTTGATTAACGGTTGAGAGGCGGGACCAAAGAGCCGGAGCTCAACCCCCGCAAACACAACTAGATGAGTACACGCACACAGCCCCTCCCACCCTCACACCCAGCCCCTCCCACCCTCACTCCCAGCCCCTCCTACCCTCACACCCAGCCCCTCCCACTCTCACACCCAGCCCCTCCCACCCTCACACCCAGCCCCTCCCACCCTCACTCCCAGCCCCTCTTACTCTCACATCTAGCCTCTCCCACCCTCACACCCAGCCCCTCCCACCCTCACTCCCAGCCCCTCCCACCCTCACACCCAGCCCCTCCCACCCTCACACCCAGCCCCCCCACCCTCACACCCAGCCCCTCCCACTCTCACACCCAGCCCCTCCCACCCTCACTCCCAGCCCCTCCCACCCTTCACCCCCAGCCCCCCACCCTTCACACCCAGGCCCCCCCACCCTCACACCCAGCCCCCCACCCTTCACACCCAGGCCCCCCACCCTCACACCCAGCCCCTCCCACCTTCACACCCAGCCCCCCACCCTCACACCCAGCCCCTCCCACCCTTACTCCTAGCCCCTCCCACCCTCACACCCAGCCCCTCCCACCCTCACACCCAGACCCTCCCACCTTCACACCCAGCCCCTCCCACCCTCACACCCAGCCCCTCCCACCCTCACATCCAGCCCCTCCCACCTTCACACCCAGCCCCGCCACCCTCACCCCCAGCCCCTCCCACCTTCACACCCAGGCCCCCCACCCTCACTCCCATCCCCTCCCACCCTCACACTCAGCCCCCCACCCTCACTCCCAGCCCCTCCACCCTCACTCCCAGCCCCTCCCACCCTCATATCCAACCCCTCCCACCATCACACCCAGCCTTTCCCACCCAGCCTCTCCCACCCTCATGTCCAGAACTTCGCACCCTAACACCCAGCCTCTCCCACCCTCACACCCATCCACCACCTTCACTCCCAGCCCCTCCCACCCTCAGTCCCAGCCTCTCCCACCCTCACACCCAGCCCCCCACCCTCACACGCAGCCCCTCCCACCCTCACTCCCAGCCCCTCCCACCCTCACACCCATCCCCCCACCCTCACACCCAGCCCCTCCCACCCTCACATCCAGCCCTTCTCACCCTCACACCCAGCCCCTCCCACCCTCACACCCAGCCCCCCCACCCTCACACCCAGCCCCTCCCACCCTCACTCCCAGCCCCTCCCACCCTTACACCCAGCCCCTCCCACCCTTACACCCAGCCCCTCCCACCCTCACACCCAGCCCCTCCCACCCTCACACCCAGTCCCTCCCACCCTCACACCCAGCCCCCCACCCTCACTCCCAGCCCCCCACATTCACACCCAGCCCCTCCCATCCTCACACCCAGCCCCTCCCACCCTCACACCCAGCCTCTCCCATTCTCACACCCAGCCCCTCCCACCCTCACTCCCAGCTCCTCCCACCCTCACACCCAGCCCCTCCCACCTTCACACCCAGCCCCCCCACCCTCACTCTCAGCCCCTCCCACCTTCACACCCATGCCCCCCCACCCTCACTCCCAGCCCCTCCCACCCTCACACTCAGCCCCCCACCCTCACTCCCAGCCCCTCCCACCCTCACACCCAGCCCCTTCTCACACCCAGCCCCTCCCACCCTCACACCCAGCCCCTCCCACCCTCACACCCAGCCCCCCCACCCTCACACCCAGCCCCTCCCACCCTCACAACCAGCCCCTCTCACCATCACACCACGCCCTCCACCCTCACACCCAGCCCCCCACCCTCACATCCAACCCCTCCCACCCTCACACCCAGCCCCCCCCCCACCCTCACATCCAGCCCCTCCCACCTCACACCCAGCCCCCCCCACCCTCACACCCAGCCCCCCACCCTCACTCCCAGCCCTTCTCACTATCACTCCCAGCCCCTCCCACCCTCACACCCAGCCCCTCCCACCCTCACACCCAGCCCCTCCCACCCTCACACCCAGCCCCTCCCACCCTCACACTCAGCCCCCCACCCTCACATCCAACCCCTCCCACCCTCACACCCAGCCCCCTCCACCCTCACATCCAGCCCCTCCCACCCTAAGACCCATCCTCCCACCCTCACACCCAGTCCCTCCCACCCCCACACCCAGCCCCCCACCCTCACACCCAGCCCCCCACCCTCACTTCCAGCCCCTCTCACCATCACTCCCAACCCCTCCCACCCTCACACCCAGCCCATCCCACCCTCACACCCAGCCCCCCCACCCTCACACCCAGCCCCCCACCCTCACTCCCAGCCCCTCTCACCATCACTCCCAGCCCCTCCCACCCTCACACCCAGCTCCTCCCACCCTCACACCCAGCCCCCCCACTCTCATATCCAGCCCCCCCACTCTCACATCCAGCCCCTCCCACCCTAACACCCAGCCTCCCACCCTCACACCCAGCCCCCTCACCCTCATACCCAGCCCCCCACCCTCACACCCAGCCCCTCTCACCCTCACAACCAGCCTCCCACCCTCACACCCAGCCCCTCTCACCCTCACACCCAGCCCCTTCCACCCTCACACCCTGCCCCTCCCATCCTCACACCCAGCCCACCCACCCTCACTCCCAGCCCCTCCCACCCTCACACCCATTCCCCCACCCTCACACCCAGCCCCTCCCACCCCTCACACCCAACCCCTCCAACCCTCACACCCAGCCCTTCCCACCCTCACTCCCAGCCCCTCCGACCCTCACTCCCAGCTAGCCCCCTAGCCTCACACCCAGCCCCCCCACCTTCACCCCCAGCCCCTCCCACCCAGCCCCCCACCCTAGCTCCTAGCCCCTACAACCCTCACACCCAGCCCCCCCACCCTCATCCCTAGCCCCTCCCACCCTCACACCCAGCCCCCCACCCTAGCTCCTAGCTCCTTCCACCCTCAAACCCAGCCCCCTCACCCTCATACCCAGCCCTTCACCCTCACACCCAGCCCCTCCCACCCTCACACCCAGCCCCTTCCACCCTCACACCCAGCCCCTTCCACCCTCACACCCAGTCCCTCCCGCCCACACACCCAGCCCCTCCCACCCAGCCCCTCACACTTAGCCCCTCCCACCCACACACCCAGCCCCTCCCACGCTCACACCCAGCCCCCCTCAGACCCAGCCCCCCCACCCTCACACCCAGCCCCTCCCACCCTCTCACCCAGCCTTCCACCCTTACACCTATCCCCCCACCTTCACACCCAGCCCCCCACCCTCACACCCAGCCCCTCCCACCCAGCCCCTCCTGCCCTCACGCGCAGCCCCCCACCCTCACACCCAGCCCCTCCCGCCCACACACACACACAGCCCCTCCCGCCCACACACACACAGCCCCTCCCACCCACACACCCAGCCCCTCCCGCCCACGCACACAGCCCCTCCCACCCACACACACAGCCCCTCCCACCCACACACCCAGCCCCTCCTAACCACGCACCCAGCCCCTCCCGCCCACACACACGCAGCCCATCCCAATTACACCCCCAGCCTCTCCCGCCCACACACCCAGCCCCTCCCACCCTCACACCCAGCCCCTCCCACCCTCACACCCAGCCCCTCCCGCCCACACACCCAGCCCCTCCCGCCCACACACCCAGCCCCTCCCACCCAGCCCCTCCCGCCCACACACCCAGCCCCTCCCACCCTCACACCCAGCCCCTCCCACCCTCACACCCAGCCCCTCCCGCCCACACACCCAGCCCCTCCCACCCTCACACCCAGCCCCTCCCGCCCACACACCCAGCCCCTCCCACCCTCACACCCAGCCCCTCCCGCCCACACACCCAGCCCCTCCCGCCCACACACCCAGCCCCTCCCGCCCACACACCCAGCCCCTCCCACCCAGCCCCTCCCGCCCACACACCCAGCCCCTCCCGCCCACACACCCAGCCCCTCCCGCCCGCACACCCAGCCCCTCCCGCCCACACACCCAGCCCCTCCCGCCCACACACCCAGCCCCTCCCACCCTCACACCCAGCCCCTCCCCCCCACACACCCAGCCCCTCCCGCCCACACACCCAGCCCCTCCCGCCCGCACACCCAGCCCCTCCCGCCCCACACACCCAGCCCCTCCCACCCTCACACCCAGCCCCTCCCGCCCACACACCCAGCCCCTCCCGCCCGCACACCCAGCCCCTCCCGCCCACACACCCAGCCCCTCCCGCCCACACACCCAGCCCCTCCCACCCTCACACCCAGCCCCTCCCGCCCACACACCCAGCCCCTCCCGCCCACACACCCAGCCCCTCCCGCCCGCACACCCAGCCCCTCCCGCCCACACACCCAGCCCCTCCCGTCCACACACCCAGCCCCTCCCACCCTCACACCCAGCCCCTCCCGCCCACACACCCAGCCCCTCCTGCCCGCACACCCAGCCCCTCCCGCCCACACACCCAGCCCCTCCCGCCCACACACCCAGCCCCTCCCACCCTCACACCCAGCCCCTCCCGCCCACACACCCAGCCCCTCCCGCCCACACACCCAGTCCCTCCCGCCCGCACACCCAGCCCCTCCCGCCCACACACCCAGCCCCTCCCGCCCACACACCCAGCCCCTCCCGCCCGCACACCCAGCCCCTCGCGCCCACACACCCAGCCCCTCCCGCCCGCACACCCAGCTCCTCCCGCCCACACACCCAGCCCCTCCCGCCCACACACCCAGCCCCTCCCACCCTCACACCCAGCCCCTCCCGCCCACACACTCAGCCCCTCCCGCCCACACACCCAGCCCCTCCCGCCCGCACACCCAGCCCCTCCCGCCCGTACACCCAGCCCCTCCCGCCCACACACCCAGCCCCTCCCACCCTCACACCCAGCCCCTCCCGCCCACACACCCAGCCCCTCCCGCCCGCACACCCAGCCCCTCCCGCCCACACACCCAGCCCCTCCCGCCCACACACCCAGCCCCTCCCACCCTCACACCCAGCCCCTCCCGCCCACACACCCAGCCCCTCCCGCCCACACACCCAGCCCCTCCCGCCCGCACACCCAGCCCCTCCCGCCCACACACCCAGCCCCTCCCGCCCACACACCCAGCCCCTCCCGCCCACACACCCAGCCCCTCCCACCCTCACACCCAACCCCTCCCGCCCACACACCCAGCCCCTCCCGCCCACACACTCAGCCCCTCCCGCCCGCACACCCAGCCCCTCCCGCCCACACACCCAGCCCCTCCCGCCCACACACCCAGCCCCTCCCGCCCACACACCCAACCCCTCCCGCCCGCACACCCAGCCCCTCCCGCCCACACACCCAGCCCCTCCCACCCTCACACCCAGCCCCTCCCGCCCACACACCCAGCCCCTCCCGCCCACACACCCAGCCCCTCCCGCCCGCACACCCAGCCCCTCCCGCCCACACACCCAGCCCCTCCCGCCCACACACCCAGCCCCTCCCGCCCACACACCCAGCCTCTCCCACCCTCACACCCAGCCCCTCCCGCCCACACACCCAGCCCCTCCCGCCCACACACCCAGCCCCTCCCGCCCGCACACCCAGCCCCTCCCGCCCACACACCCAGCCCCTCCCGCCCACACACCCAGCCCCTCCCGCCCACACACCCAGCCCCTCCCATCTTCCCACAACATTCCCTCAGTGTGTTTATGCTCACCTAGTTGTGCTTGCTCCCCTATGGGCACTAGGTGTACTCACATAGTTGTGCTTGAGCTTTGGCTCTTTCCTGCCTCTCGGCTGACAATCAACTTGTGTACAGTTTCCTGAGCCAATGGAGTCTGCCTCTTCTACATCGCTGCCTAATGCATTTCACCTGTTAACTACTCTGACACTTAAAAATTTCTTTCTAACATCCCTGTGGCTCATTTGGGTACTAAGTTTCCACATTGTTCGTGTACCCACGCGTCCTAAACAACTTGTATGTATCTACTATCAGGGGGATTTAATAAACTTGATACTGAGCTTTATTTTACGTATTAGCGAACAGAGACCCAACCACTTCCATGATAAAATAAGATCAATCACTGCAACTACACTGCTGCTGTAGTTGCAGTGGTTGCTGCAGTGGATTGATTGCAGTTCAATCAATCAGTAATGGTCACAGGAGTGCATATTGGGGAATCACCCCGGAATCATTGTATACTCGGAGAGGGTTTCAACGTCACCTTTACTTGGGGAAACGGCTCCAATCTGGCCTACTGGTCATGGATACCAACCCTGTTGAGCTGCCGTGGCTCCCCCACACTCCTTGTTTTGGGCCTCCTAATTCCAGACCAGTCTCCAAACATCTGTGTGTGTGTGTGTGTGTGTGTGTGTGTGTGTGTGTGTGTGTGTGTGTGTGTGTGTGTGTGTGTGTGTGTGTGTGTGTGTGTGTGTGTGTGTGTGTTTTTACTAGTTGTGTTTACTAGTTGTGTTTTTGCGGGGGTTGAGCTCTGCTCTTTCGGCCCGCCTCTCAACTGTCAATCAACTGTTTACTACTTTTTTTTTTTTTTTTTTTTTCCCACACCACACACACACACACCCCAGGAAGCAGCCCGTGACAGCTGACTAACTCCCAGGTATCTATTTACTGCTAGGTAACAGGGGCACTTAGGGTGAAAGAAACTTTGCCCATTTGTTTCTGCCTCGTGCGGGAATCGAACCCGCGCCACAGAATTACGAGTCCTGCGCGCTATCCACCAGGCTACGAGGCCCCGCTATCCACCAGGCTATGTGTGTGTGTGTGTGTGTGTGTGTGTATTGTGTACTCACCTAATTGTGCTTGCGGGGGTTGAGCTCTAACTCTTCGGTCCCGCCTCTCAACCGTCAATCAATAGGTTTACAGATTCCTGAGCCGACTGGGCTCTATCATATCTACACTTGAAACTGTGAATGGAGTCAGCCTCCACCAAAACACTACTTAATGTATTCAATTTGTTAACTACCCTGACACTGAAAAAATCTTTCTAACGTCTCTGTGGCTCATCTGGGTACTAAGTTTCCACCTGTGTCCCCTTGTTCGTGTCCCACCCGTGCTGAAGAGTTTGTCTTTGTCTATCTACCCTGTCAATTCCCCTGAGAATTTTCTAGGTGGTTATCATGTCTCCCCTTACTCTTCTGTTTTCCAGGGTTGTGAGGTTCAGCTCCCTTAGCCTTTCCTTGTAACTCATTCCTCTCAGTTCCGGGACCAGTCTGGTGGCATACCTCTGAATCTTCTCTAACTTCGTCTTGTGTTTAACTAGGTATGGACTCCAGGATGGAGTTGCATATTCCAGGATTGGTCTTACATTAGTGGTATACAGGGTTCTGAACGATTCCTTACACAAGTTTCTAAAGACAGTTCTTATATTGGCCAGTCTAGCATATGCCGCTGATGATATCCCTTTGATATCATCGCTTTGCATCTGCCCGAAACACTTTGCGTAATAGTGGCTTTAGGCATTGTATGTACTAGCTCTATCTATAAAGCCAACAAACTTTGTAAAATCTCTTTATGTATGTACCTTACCTAAATAAAAATTATTATTATTATTATTATTGATGTGGGCCTCTGGAGACAGGTTCGGTGTGATATCGACCCCCAGATCTTTCTCTCTCGTTGACTCTTGTAGGATTTCATCTCCCAGATGGTACCTTGTGTTCAGCCTTCTGCTCCCTTCGCCTAATTTCATTACTTTACACTTTCCTGAGTTGAACTTTAGCAGCTATTTTCTAGACCATTCCTCCAGTTTGTCCAGATCGTCCTGTAGTCTCTGTCTATCTTCATCTGTTTTGATTCTTCTCATAATTTTTGCATCGTCAGCAAACATTGAGAGGAATGAGTCTATACCCTCTGGAAGGTCGATTACATATACTAGAAACAGAATGGGTCCGAGTACAGAGCCCTGTGGGACTCCGCTGGTGACATCTCGCCACTCGGATGCCTCCCCTCTCACAGTTACTCGCTGTTTCCTATTGCTTAGATACTCCCTTATCCACTGGAGCACCTTCCCTTTTACTCCTGCCTGTTGCTCCAACTTTTGTAACAGCCTTTTATGAGGTACTGTGTCAAGGGCTTTCTGACAGTCCAAGAAAATGCAGTCTGCCCACCCTTCTCTTTCCTGCCTAATTTGTGCTACAAATTATAACCAATATATATGTTGACATATATATATGTCGTACCTAGTAGCCAGAACTCACTTTTTGGCCTACTATTCAAGGCCCGATTTGCGTAATAAGCCAAGTTTTCCTGAATAAATATATTTTCTCTAATTTTTTTCTTATGAAATGATAAAGCTTCCAATTTCATTATGTATGAGGTCAATTTTTTTTTATTGGAGTTAAAATTAACGTAGATATATGACCGAACCTAACCAACCCCACCTAACCTAACCTTACCTATTTCTATAGGTTAGGTTAGGTTAGGTAGCACAAAAAGTTAGGTTAGGTTAGGTTAGGTAGGTTAGGTAGTCGAAAAGCAATTAATTCATGAAAACTTGGCTTATTAGGCAAATCGGGCCTTGCATAGTAGGCTGAGAAGTGCGTTCTGGCTACTAGGTACGACATATATATATATATATATATATATATATATGTCGTACCTAGTAGCCAGAACTCACTTCTCAGCCTACTATTCAAGGCCCGATTTGCCTAATAAGCCAAGTTTTCCTGAATTATTATATTTACTATAATTTTTTTCTTATGAAATGATAAAGCAACCCTTTTCTCTATGTATGAGGTCAATTTGTTTTATTGGAGTTAAAATTAACGTAGATATATGACCGAACCTAACCAACCCTACCTAACCTAACCTAACCTATATTTATAGGTAAGGTTAGGTTAGGTAGCCAAAAAAAGCTAGGTTAGGTTAGGTTAGGTAGGTTAGGTAGACGAAAAAACATTAATTCATGAAAACTTGGCTTATTAGGCAAATCGGGCCTTGAATAGTAGGCTGAGAAGTGCGTTCTGGCTATTAGGTACGACATATATATATATATATATATATATATATATATATATATATATATATATATATATATATATATATATATATGTCAACATATATATTGGTTATAATTTGTAGCACAAATTAGGCAGGAAAGAGAAGGGTGGGCAGACTGCATTTTCTTGCAGTCATATATATATATATATATATATATATATATATATATATATATATATATATATATATATATATATATATATATATATATATATATATATATATATATGTCGTACCTAGTAGCCAGAACGCACTTCTCAGCCTACTATTCAAGACCCAATTTGCCTAATAAGCCAAGTTTTCATGAATTAATTGTTTTTCGACTACCTAACCTACCTAACATAACCTAACCTAACTTTTTCGGCTACCTAACCTAACCTAACCTATAAAGATAGGTTAGGTTAGGTTAGGTAGGGTTGGTTAGGTTCGGTCATATATATACACGTTAATTTTAACTCCAATAAAAAAAAATTGACCTCATACATAATGAAATGGGTAGCTTTATCATTTCATAAGAAAAAAATAGAGAAAATATATTAATTCAGGAAAACTTGGCTTATTAGGCAAATCGGGCCTTGCATAGTAGGCTGAGAAATGCGTTCTGGCTACTAGGTACGACATATATATATATATATATATATATATATATATATATATATATATATATATATATATATATATATATATATATATATATATATATATTGTGACGATAATCTCTTTCAAGAGAGATTGAGCCTGCTCTTCCCTACTTCAAGTTACGTCCCACATACTAGTATAAGATGCTACATTCAAGATACGTCACCGGTAGCACAAAACAGTTTGACCAGGAGGCAAAACGTATCCAAGATCTCCCCACTCCACACACCCTCCACACGCCGGCTCGTCATCAAACCAGCTAACTACCCTTCACCAGCTTGCCTTCACCTGATTGGTGACTCGCCAGCCGCGCACTTGCACACCACACCTCGGTGCCCTCTACCCGAGTCGACGTCTGAGCCTGACCAGCTATCAACTTCAGAATATTCCTTGTGCTCTTAGCGTTGACATCTCTCTCTGGCATATTAGCTCATTAGCTCGTATACGAAGGGAGGTTTCAGCCATAGCCGATATTCTCAGCACCATTTCAACATTATTTAATCTATTGTGTTTTTTTGTATTTATCTTTGTCATTTTATTTCATTAGTCATTTGCCCGAGATTTACCTTTATTTTCATTTATGTTTAAAGTAAATATATTAAAGTTTCATTGTTCATACTTTGTGGTTTACGTGTTCCTCCCTCTAACTTACCACAGACAACATGCAAGCAGTCTATCTTTTTTTTTGTAAGTGTGACCAGGCATTGACACCTGCCATTGGAGGACTGCCGAACATCAACACTCCAACATTTTCCCGTCACAATATATATATAATATATAAATTTATGTATATATATATATATAATATATATATATATATATATATATATATATATATATATATATATATATATATATATAAAATATAACTAACCAATATATGTTAACATTAATCTCCCATCCGACTCCGCACCAGTGGTTACTCCCCATTCTGGACGAGTCCACACTGAAATCATCCTCGGATGGGACGTCAGGGCTCTTCCCACCTCAGTCGCTCACTGACCTAAAGCAAGGAAGCATGTGTCGCTCTTGCCTCCACAAAGTCTCATCATCTCTAACTCGTTATATACTCTCACTATCTTCATAAAATATCTAACCTATATTCATAAACGTCTCCTATGATCGCTGGGCACATGATCGATCAATAATAAACAATGTTGTACAATGTAATGGGATCTTACCGCAGAAAATGACAATGTGGCAATACTTGCCCAATGGTGCTGCTCTTGGTCATCCATCAAAATCCTCTTGGACTGTATGTAAGGTCCCGACTTGAGCACACGAAGTCGCCTGGCAGGTTTTACACAGAAACATCTGCTCACTTTCCTCCACTCAAACGATATCTCACATTAGGGTCCACACAGGACACGACCACCATGTAGGCTTCAGGTTGTTCCGAATAATGTTTCCGATCACTGAGAAATGACGTACGACCTCCTCGGCAGCTTCCTTACACTTTGAACAAGCAGCTTTCACTCAAACACTAAACCAAGAACTATATTCTTCTTTCTTCCCTAGAGGCATCGATGTACGTATGTCCCTGACGACTGTAGCAACTCAAGTGATGCGTTACGACCTCCGCCCATGTCACATCACGTAACAATATGTCAACATCTTATCTCAACTAGCTTCTATAAGATGCTCGTCCTCTGATTCAGTCATAATTCACTGACATTTACTTAATAAACTTCCTTCCCCTGATTCCTACCTCTAGTCAGGAGGGTAGAATAACACTCTCTTGGTAGATCCACCTCATCAGGCTACCTCGGATTCATAACACTGCCACGGATTCATAACACTGAACCTGCGAGCGCAGGTTCAGTTCCAGTAATCTTTCCTCGTAGTTCATACCTCTTGGCTCTGGAACTAGCCTGGTGACATACCTCTGACCCTTTTCTGACTTCGTTTTTGTGACTCCAGCCTAGATGTGGACTTTAGGCTGGAGCCGCATATTCCAGTATTAATCTGACATATGAGTCATACAAGGTTCTGAATGATTCCTTACACAAGTTTGTTTGTCAGCCTTTCATACGCCGCTATTGTTAACCTTTTGATGTGGGCTTCAGGGGACAGGTCTGGTGTGATATCAACCCCCCTAGATATGTCTCCCTTCATGATTCCTGAAGGATTTCCTCCTTCAGGAGGAAGGTGTGTGTGTGTGTGTGTGTGTGTGTGTGTGTGCGCGCGCGTGCGTGCGTGCGCGCACACACACACACATATTTGAGCAGAGTATAGTTGTTCTATAATATGCCAATCAATCCGTCCAAAGCATAATCCCCTTTCCCCGCTATACGTGACAACGGAGAATAAGGCCGTAATGTTGGTAATCAGTACTATAGTAATACAGTTCACCAAAATGTCTTTTCCGTACCAAAAGTTCACTGGGTGGCTGAAGGGCATCCTAGTGCCCTCGCCGCCATGGCAGAAGATCTCTGAGACCTTAAGAGAGGGCCTTTCTGGCCCTCTGGAGCCATCCGTGCTGCAGCAGGGGGGCGCCTCATCCGTGCTGCAGCAGGGGGGCGCCAGGGGCCTTGAAGCAGAGACCTCGAGGGTCCAAGGGACAGCGGCCCTGGCGCCTCTGGGGGCGGAAGCACCGAAGGGCCTCCTACAGAGGCTTACGTCTTTTTTCCTGAAACAGGAACCGAAGGAGTTAGTAAATGTGTCAGGAAAGGACACGGAGGTGTCAGAGGCACGTACACTCCAGGAGGCACGTACACTCCAGGAGGCACGTACACTCCAGGAGGCACGTACACTCCAGGAGGCACGTACACTCCAGGAGGCACGTACACTCCAGGAGGCACGTACACTCCAAGAGGCACGTACACTCCAGGAGGGAGCGTCCCACACGCCCCTGGAGGCGGGGGCGCCCAAGGGGCACCTAGAGAGGCCTCAGGCAGGGTTGCTGCAGAAGCATCGTGCCATCCCGAAGGCAGAGGACCCGGAGATGGTGCTGCAGGAGGGCAAACACCGCAGCGTCCAGCACTCCGCCCTGGTGTTGTGGGCGGGAATGAGCCTGCTCCGGGCCCTCTGTGGCCTCCTGCTCCGGGCCCTCTGTGGGCTCCTGCTCCGGGCCCTCTGGAGACTCCGCGCCCTCTGGGGGCTCCTACTCCGTGCCCTTGGGGGGCTCCTGCTCCGTGCCCTCGGGGGGCTACTGAGGCAGAACCTGCTGTGTGGGCTCCAGGACATGACGGCCAAGGAAGTGAAGGTCGGGGAGTTGATGTTACCAGATCACTTGGATGAGACGAGGGAGATGGTGGTGAGGAAGATGGTGGTGAGGGAGATGAGGGAAGTGAGGGAAGTGAGGGAGATGGTGGTGAGGGAGATGGTGGAGATGGTGATGAGGGAAGTGAGGGAGATGGTGAAGAAGATGAGAGAGGTGAGGGAGATGGTGGTGAGGGAGATGGTGGTGCAGAAAGTGAGAAAGTTGATGTTGGACGAGATAAAGAGCATGATAGTAGAGGAGGTGAGGGAGATGAGTGACGCTAGAGGCGTGCATGACACATGGATAACAAGCGAGGGAAGAAAGATGTTGTCAGAGAGAGTAAACAACATATGGAACACGACTGACGACCTGACAATAGTACACACGAACGTGACACAAACGTCAATACCGCCAACACAGGTCACAGAAAGGATGAGAGACGAAGTGAAGAAGAGAGGGAGTACTCAGATGAGTCAGAATAAGATGAGGGAGAACGAGGAGACAGAAGAGCTTATGAAAGACGGGAGAAAGATAGGTATGGAAGAGACGATACAGATACTAGTGGAGTACGACCACCAGGAGTACGACCACCAGGAGTACGACCACCAGGAGTACGACCACCAGGAGCACGACCACCAGGAGCACGACCACCAGGAGTACGACCACCAGGAGGAGGACGCCTGCAAGATGACGGAATTGCCGCAGGAGGCGAAACTGATGGTTATGAGCAGAGCGAGGGAGAGGCAGATGAGGGAGAGGGAGAGGCAGATGAGGGAGAGGGAGAGGCAGATGAGGGAGAGGGATAGGCAGATGAGGGAGAGGGATAGGCAGATGAGGGAGAGGGATAGGCAGATGAGGGAGAGGGAGAGGCAGATGAGGGAGAAGGAGAGGCAGATGAGGGAGAAGGAGAGGCAGAGGAGAAAGAACGAGGCTAGGGAAAACATTGTGGAAGAGGAGAGTAAAATATTTCCGGAAGAGATGATAGTGACACTGGTGAAGGAGATGATGGAGATGTGGATAGAGACAGAAGAGGAGGAGGAGGAGGGTGGTGATGCTACTGGTACTCCTAGCGCCTGTTGCGGCAGGCCACCAAGGAGGACCCCGTCAACTAGAGCCAAGCTGTGGTGGAATCCCTCCGCCAACTGGCCATTTTCAGCGTCTTCTGACTCTGAAGCTGAGGAGGATTCACCGTGGTGTGAGGAGGATTCACCGTGGTGTGAGGAGGATCCACTGTGGTGTGTGGAGGATCCACTGTGGTGTGTGGAGGATTCACTGTGGTGTAAGAATGATCCACTGTGGTGTGTGGAGGATTCACTGCAGTGTGAGAAAGATCCACTGTGGTGTGTGGAGGATCCACTGTGGTGTGTGGAGGATCCACTGTGGTGTGTGGAGGATTCACTGTGGTGTGTGGAGGATTCACAAGGATATGAAAGAAATTTACAAGGATATCAAGAGCATTTACAGGCGAAGGAGGAGCATTCACAGTCGAGCGAGGAGTATTCGCAGGCGAGCGAGGAGTATTCGCCGGCGAGCGAGGAGTATTCGCAGGCGAGCGAGGAGCAGTCGCAGGCGAGCGAGGAGCAGTCGCAGGCGAGCGAGCAGCATTCACAGGCGAGCGAGCAGCATTCGCGGGCGAGCGAGCAGCATTCGCAGGCGAGCGAGCAGCATTCGCAGGCGAGCGAGCAGCATTCGCAGGCGAGCGAGGTGCATTCCCAGGCGAACGAGGTGCATTCCCAGGCGAGCGAGGTGCATTCCCAGGTTAGCGAGGAGCATTCGCAGGCGAGCGAGGAGCATTCGCAGGCGAGCGAGGAGCATTCGCAGGCGAGTGAAGATCATTTAAAATCGAATGAAGATCATTCAAAATCGAGTGAAGATAATTCACAAGGGAATGAAGATTCGCAGGGGAACAGAGAGAAGGTTTCACTTGTGAATGAAGTGCAAGATTGTAAAGATACGGGTATTATGGTAAGATTAGCCCACAACGGCTTTTATATGTGGATTAGCGCAAACAGTGTCCATCAAAATGACTCCTCTGGAAACACTGTTTCGCCTCGCTGGAGTCCCTGTCGCACTTATAGTGGGAAGCCACATATAATTTGCCTGAGAAGCTTAGGAAGCCCTTCCTTAATAAAAGAAACCCCCGTCGACGAGGAAACCACCCTTGTTGATAGGGAACCCATCTGTCACGAAATGGAAACCCCTACTATCAGGGAAACGTCTAAAAACAGAAAAACTCCTCATGGAAGGTTAATCTTTCGCAAAAATATCTTAAATAGAATTGTTGCGCATGCCGGGAGTCGATGTGACATATATGGATGGAAGTCAAGTGAATTTGGCATCAGAAGCGAAGGACGCTTTCACATCAAGGAAGTCCTTCCTGGAAGGAAAAACTCCAACAAAAGACAAACCCCTGATGTAAGGGAAACCCATGAAGTAAGGGATACCCCTGATGTAAGGGAAACCCATGAAGAAAGGGAAACTCGTGAGTTCTTCAACCCCAACTCGAAACTCCCCAACCCTCCAGAGCTCACCCTACCAACTCGTCAAGGGGACACCTCCTCTAGCTCTAAGGGTGGGATGACTCGGGAACATGACCCCAATGCCGGGAGTAGAGTAGGTGCTTCCCGGAAGAGTGCAAGAGTTATACCACCGTGGGTTACGGAAAATCCTCTTCCAGGTGTCAGTTGCCCTGCCATTCCTTCCAGAATAGCTCTATTCCAGACCCACGCTCGAAACATAGGTCAAGATCTGGAAGCTGTTTTCCTGCAGACCCAGGACTGCAGCGGTGTAGTTGTTGTGGTGTACATAGTGAATACTGAAGGAATGCGGAGGGATGGAGAGAGAACACTGCACAAGGCCCCTGTGATGATGCAGGTGGATGGAGAGAGAACACTACGCAAGGACCCTGTGGTGATGCAGGTGGATGGAGAGAGAACACTACACAAGGACCCTGTGATGATGCAGGTGGATGGAGAGAGAACACTGCACAAGGACCCTGTGATGATGCAGGTGGATGGAGAGAGAACACTACACAAGGACCCTGTGATGATGCAGGTGGATGGAGAGAGAACACTGCACAAGGACCCTGTAATGATGCAGGTGGATGGAGAGAGAACACTGCACAAGGACCCTGTGATGATGCAGGTGGGTGGAGAGAGAACACTGCAAGGAGATGGGGTGACAATACTGCATTGGCATGAGGAGAGAACACTAGAGGAGCATGGGAAAAAGACACATAATGAACAGAAGGAGAGAAAGATTCCTGGGGATGATCTCTCGAGGAGAGTCCTTCCTTCAGAGCCACTCGCCTTCTTTATCCCATTCTCTCCCCCGGAGCCCCCAAGACAAAAGACTCTCATCAGAGCGAAGAGACCGCCAAGGGGCATTGCGTTTGAAATCTCTGTGAGTGGTCTTAAAGACACAGACTGGCCAGAGAAGAAACCCATATTGAGGAAACCACCGGAGAAAAAAAAATCAAGGAATGTTCCAGTGAGGAAGCCTCCAGAGAGGAATGTCCCAGTGAGGAAGCCTCCAGTGAGGAAGCCTCCAGAGAGGAATGTCCCAGTGAGGAAGACTCCAGAGAGGAATATCCCAGTGAGGAAGCCTCCAGTGAGGAAGCCTCCAGAGAGGAATGTCCCAGTGAGGAAGCCTCCAGAGAGAAATGTCCCGGTGAGGAACCCTCCAGAGACGAATGTCCCAGTGAGGAAGGCTCCAGAGAGGAATGTCCCAGTGATGAGGCTTCCAGAGAAGAATGTTCCAGTGAGAAAGCCTCCAGAGAGGAATGTCCAGGAAGGGAATGTCCCAATGAGGAAGCCTCCAGAGAGAAATGTCCCAGTGATGAAGCCTCCGGAGAAGAATATCCAGGAGAGGAATGTCCCAGTGAGGAAACCTCCAGAGAGAAATGTCCAGGAGAGGAATGTCCCAATGAGGAAGCCTCCAGAGAGAAATGTCCAGGAGAGGAATGTCCCAATGAGGAAACCTCCAGAGAGAAATGTCCAGGAGAGGAATGTCCCAATGAGGAAGCCTCCAGAGAGAAATGTCCCAGGGAGGAAGCATCCAGAGATGAATGTCCCAGTAAGGAAACCCCACGAGAGCTCTCCCAGTAAGGATCCCATGGAAACACTCAAGATGAGATTCAAAGATGAATCTCCCAGGCAGAAGAAATAACCGGAAAAGAGATTCAATGCAGAATCACCAAGAGAGGATCAGGCATGATTCCTCTCAATGGGCCAGAGATGGAGATTCTGCGGGATTCCCCATATAAGGCCACAGTCGACTTTATCTTCCTATCCTGATTTCAAATTCAAAAATTCAAAATTCAAATGTTTATTTAGGTAAAGTACATACATACAAGGGGTGATACAGATATTAATGAATTTATAGATAGTAGGCATCCATCAGTCTCAGGAGACTATGGATGCTCTATCTATCAATTTATAGATAGAGCTAGTACATACAATGCCTAAAGTCACTATTACGCAAAGCGTTTCGGGCAGTAATTTTTTTGATGAAGGCCGCGGAAAGGAAAATAACATTTGATACCTTCAAAATGTCCACTCTATAGCCTCCCAGTTAGCTTCAACTCATTGGTTTCTCTAGATCAATTCAGCGAGAGCGAGGTTTCAGTTGTTGCCAGGTTTCAGTTGTTGCCAGGCTCTCTATTTTTTAATTATGACTAGGATTTATTTGGAATAATTCAGTTCAATTTATTGCGATTATTAATATTCTTTTCAGTCGATTGAACGTTCCTGGACCTAAATTCACGAAGCTTCATGTATTTCTTCGTAAGTAGGTGTGCTACGAAGGTTCGTAAGTACCAGCTAAGAACGTGACTACATGCGATTCAGAAAGTCGTACTTACAAAGTTATTAACAACTTTCAAGAAGTCTGGCTAGATGTCACTAGGGCTTTTCGTTTGCCCAATCAGAAAGCAGGCAACATTCTTCATCTTGAAGATTTAGCCAATCACGACGCTGGCTTATCAGAGCTCACCTGCCACCTATTTACGTCGAATTTTCTTATAAAATTAGTAAATTTCTAAGTAAAACTATGTTTTTTCAACTTCTACAGCCAGCACCGACATTGTAGTAAACAAATATGTTACATTTTTTGTTTACCTACGTAATTCTAAGAGATACTGTGTAGCTGTCCTTGTCGCTCGGAAGATGCGCTGACAATTATTGTATATATATATTTACCTGAATTTACCCAAGGGCCACTAACTGGCCTCGACGAGGACAGAAAGTGGCCTCGACGAGGACAGAAAGCCGGCGGTTTGCTAAAAGGCCCGCTAATTGTCTTATAGTTTTTAGCTGGATTTTGGCATTTATGGCTTCAGCTGGTAGGCGGTTACATGGGTTTATAACCCTCTTGTGAAAAAACTCTTGTGTTTTCAGTCCTACTTGAGAGAACATACTCTCCAACACTATATTTGTGATTGCCCTGTTATCAGTGACTTTATACCTAATAGTATGAGGTACTTTGAGCTCTGTAATTACTTCATTCACTCAGGAATATTTGAAGATATTCTTGTGATGCACCCAGATTTTGCCAGTGGGGGCTAATAGATCAGCCTTACATGTTTTGTTCTCTCCTGATTCCATGTATGACTGGCCATCCTGTGAGATGGGGATGTTGGATGAGCTTGTAGCTGGTTTTTGATCTACACTGTGTGGTCCTTCATACAGAATAGGGAACAGCACATTGCTGTGTATACCTAAGCATGTTAAAAAAATACATTGTTTGAGAGAGGAGTCTTGTAGAAACTGGTAAGAGTAATTATAATATAATGTTTCCATGATTCAGTGCTTACCTCTTGTGAAAATCGCGAAGTTGTTGTTTAGTCAGAGTTAATTTGTTTTTTGTATTGGGGCTGGTATTTTCTCCCTTGATTCCATGTATGCCTAACCATCCTGTGAGATGGGAGTATAAGATGAACTTATAGCTAGTTTTTTCTCAACACTGTTTAATCTTCCATATAGAATAGGGTAGCAGCACACTGCTGTGTATACCTAAGCTTCTTAATAAAAAAAATCAGTAATAAAGATTTTAAATTATAGTTTGTATTATTACCAGTAATATCCTTATTAAATCATGTTAACCATGGATCATTAAGACCTCATGTTGATATGTAATAGTTATATTTCTTTTGAATCATTCATTAAATTGTGCATTATGTCTCACTTATTATTATTATTAAAATTTTTATTGACAAAATTAATTACAATTTTGCCTGATCTGAGGATTTCAATTAAGTCTAATTAAAGTGAGGATAATGCTGGTATTCACTGTCACGCAGGACAGAGGGTTATACACAAGACAATAGGTCTAAACTGGCACACATATATTATATATCTATCATGGTTACAATCAATGTTTTAATGTATTAATATGTGAAAACAACTTTCTATTGTGCACTGCCACACAAGGGCAGGGATGTGTTTTTAACGGGCCATAATAGTCCATATAGTCATAATTATATGTCTAAGTATTTAATAACAAAAGTTTAAATTTTTACCCTTACCTAACATTGTACAGGATATTTTTCTTTTATGTTATGTGACGGTAAAAATAGGTGTTACTGCAGTCTTCTCTAGGTAGATGGAATGCCAGTGATAAAAGTGAAAACTGCAAGTTGCAATAAAAGTTAAACTGCAAGTTGTCTTCACTGTGAGGTTAACAGTAGGAGAAAACATACAGAACAAAATTTAAAAAATACTTAACTTTAATAGGAATCTTACTTTAAACAAATTACAAAATAAAAATATAATTTAAACTTGGCTTTATACAGAGTGCAAATTAAACAAGATAAACAGACAATCAAATTTATGTTACGTTTAAAATATAATATGATGCAGGAATACTGTGAGCCATTTTGACTAAATTCGTTACCACACCGAGATGTGTTAACTGGTCTACTCAGTTGAGCACGCAGGAGTAATCTAACTGGTAGTGGGCTAGGCAGCCCTATATATACTGTGACGGAGTTCCCCCCCTTGTAATTCTCCCACGCCTGCAGTAAGAGTCATGTCTACTTTTCCCAAGCGTTGTCTACGTTGCAGGCTACAATTTGATATATGGGAGAGAGTGAAGTGTTCTCGGAGAGCCGAGAAATTTGTGAAATAGTGATATTTTGGCCTGTGGTTTAGGCCCTTTAGGGAGCCAAGATGGCGCTGGCTTCCCTGATCTCCCGCCAAAACCGTGTGACGTCAGTGGCACCGGATTGGTCACCGACAGCAATGTGGCACCGGGAGCCAATGAAAACCTCCCGTGGCGAAAGTGACGTCACGAAGGAAGGGGGTCCAGCCAGCGCGCCGGGCTGGCGCCAGCAGTCAGACACGACACGTCATAGAGGTCGGACGTGCGACGAGTGGTCCTGTCAGTCGGACAGTTATTCCAGCTCCCGTGGATTTACGCGTCACCGGAAGTCCGCCAGTACTCTGAGAAGTCTTCCCTAGTTCATGTGTTGAACCAGAAGAGGGAATTGACGGTTATTTGAGCAACAAGTGCTCCAGTCAGGTACTGTGCCAGTAGCAGTGAAGCCGTGCAGTGACGTATGTTGACGTCTGTGGCAATTCACCAGTTCGTGACAGCGTAGTGGCTGACAGAGCCACTGGGTAGCTGAGGAAGAGAGGACTATTTGGGGAAACCGGACGACTGTAGCTGAGACGTAGGCGACAGCCGTTGCTGGGAGAAGACGACTGCCAGGAGACCGACTCCAACCTTCAAGAAGTCAAGGAGGAGGACGGACCTGCAGTGAGGAGGCACGGAGACGACGCGCTAAACGGTGGAACGACGAGAGGCTCTGGTAGGACACGACGACGTGTAGTGTGGGGGCGTTCCCGACACGAGGACCAGGAGCTACATCTCGACTCTCATCGGAGGATAGGGTGAAGTAGGTGGTTCTAGTTCCCTCCCCATTCCCCTTTAGTTAGCTATGTTATTTGGCTATATTTTCTAGCCTGAGGATTTTATATGTCGTGAGCAAGTCTCACCCATGTCACGGTAAAGCACCAGTGTGCTAGACAGTACTATCAAGAGTACTTGTAATATTCATGTTGATTATTGGTGTGTACAGGCACCAGGAACCAGTGATAAATTTACTGTGTTGTGTATATCTTTCTATAGATTTTTGATATGAACATATAGTGGTAAATTATGTATAATATTATGCCAGTATTTGGAGGTTAGGCTATGTGCCCAGAAACTATTTATTTTCCATGTATTGATGATTGATTTATATACCATATATATGTCTATGTTCATTCCGTGAATAATCATTTGTGAGTACAGTGAATTATTGCGTTATCGCCAACGAGAGAAAGTACTGAAAACTCCAGTGTTAATAGTTCATAATATATTGTTGAGTGAAGAACAATGAGAAGCCATTACAGTGAATCATTATAGCATTGATTGTAGAAAAGACTGTTTGAGCCTGAGTACAGTGTAACTGAGTAATACGGTTTATTTAGCCAATATCGAGTGTGCGAGTTTCTAGTAATATTGGAGAATTTAATGAAACAGCGCGCGTGAATCTAGAAAACAAGCAAATTTCGCGCGGAGAGACCATTGCGATCAGCTGTTCTTGACACTTGATGAGGAGGGGAGAGTGTTGCCCTCTAGCGGTCGCATAATATCCGTGGGAATTACCGGCCGAGTCAGGATCAGTTGATTTATCGATTATTGTGTGGCCTTGTGACATCTTTCATACATTTTAAGTAAAATACAAAACTCTCTTTGTGTTTTTATCATCCCCTCCATTGATCTTGTGGCTATATTATACTGGTAAATATAGAGTGATAACAATAAGTACCTGCCTGATTCCTGATCTTTAAGTGTGACCTTGCCAAGGCTACCACTGAATACACCAGTCCACTGATGGTGTTACTGGCCACCTTAAACACCAGTTGGCGATCTTGTGGATAACCGTAGAGCCCTATTGTTGGGGAGGGCACACGACAGTCGATGTGAACGAGTCGTGTTCTCACTCTTTCTTAATAAGAGGCCGTTAAGATTGACTGGGAGACTCTCCTGGCTTGCAGTGGCGCCGTGAGGATCGGGGGAAGACCCGCAGGGCTACGGTGAGTTACCTTGAGCATAACTATTGCTCACCCCAGAGTAAGGGTAGAGAATAATAGAGTGGTGAAACCCCAACAATACACAATGACGGCCGGGCAGAGGGCGTTGGTGACATCTTTAACTATTAACCGGCTCTTAAACTGCTTCTTTGAGATGGCATGAGCTCCCGAGGCATCGCCAGGTGAGAGGGTGGTGACGGGCCGTGGGGTAGGTAGACTGGTGGTATTGTCTAGACGTCTGGAAGTAGTAGTAGTTGTTCTTGTGGCTGCAGTACTCTAATATATATATGTGGTAATGGGTAGAATAGGTGATGATGGAGCAGGCCGAATCTCTTACTAGAGATTTTACCGTGACACTCGCCCAGATTTAATTTGAAAATAAAAACAAAGAAAATAAATTAAAAATGGGTATGTATAGTTAAGATACGCCCCTAGCTATACTTATTGCTAGGTGAACAGGGACATTTGGTGATAGTAAATGCTTCCACCATCACCTTCTCTCATATTTCACCTTCTCTCATATTGAGAACGATCATCACCTTCTCTCATATTTCATGTTCATCAGTGTTTATTTACTTAATAACTACTGGTATATATCCAGCAAACACAAATCGTATAGAAAACGTTCATCTATCTCCTCCCATAGGTGTAGGAATGACTTGCATTGAGAATGGTGCAGGAGAGCCTTTGAGAAACTTTTAATCCAAAATTCCAAACACATAAGTTTAATAATAAATTGTTTTTCTGCAACTATTTTGTTCCTAATGTATTACAAATAGTTTTTACATGTTTAAATATAAAATTTATGGTGTTTTTTGTAAAATTCATTAATAAATTGTGAATGATATTTAATGGCTGAATGAAACCTTCAAAATACATTTAGTTATTCTATGATCAGAAAAATAGTAGTTTTCCAAATTTTCTAAAAATCGCTCTTTTTAACACAATTTGACTCCTTATGCATTCCACTAAACACTAATATCATGTTTAAATATAAAATTTATGTAATATTCCCTAAAATAATTTATATAAATTGTAAATGTTGCTGGAAAGTGGTGTGAAAGAATCTGAAAACGTATTGTTGTCTTATATATTGGCATAGTTCTAATTAACTATGTCTCAAGTGCACAGTTTATCAAACAAGAAGATTAACATTCGTCAACCCTTAAAATCTTATATGTTATCTTGCGGGTGCAAAATAGGAGAATCTTTAAGAACAGTAAATATATGACAAATGGTGTTTTCCCTAACTCAAACAATGTAGGGTTTATTATTCTACACATATTTCTAATGACTCTTCGAGGAGGAGGGCGAGGAGGAAGGAGGAGGAGGGCGAGTAGGAAGGAGGAGGTGGGCGAGGAGGAAGGAGTAGGGCGAGGAGGAAGGAGGAGGAGGGCGAGTAGGAAGGAGGAGGTGGGCGAGGAGGAAGGAGTAGGGCGAGGAGGAAGGAGGGCGAGGAGGAAGGAGGAGGAGGAGGGCGAGGAGTAAGGAGGAGGGCGAGGAGGAAGAAGGAGTAGGGCGAGGAGGAAGGTGAGGGAGAAGGAGTAGGGCAAGGAGGAGGGTGAGGAGGAGGAAGGAGGAGTAGGACGAGGAGGAAGGAGGAGGGCGAGGAGGAAGGAGGAGGAGGGCAAGGAGAAAGGAGGAGGAGGGCAAGGAGGAAGGAGGAGTAGGGCGAGGAGGAAGGAGGAGGATGGCGAGGAGGAAGGAGGAGGAGGGCGAGGAGAAAGGAGGAGGAGGGCGAAGAGTAAGAAGGAGGGCAAGGAGGAAGGAGAAGGAAGAAGGAGTAGGACGAGGAGGAAAGAGGGCAAGGTAGAAGGAGGAGGAGGGCGAGGAGAAAGGAGGAGGAAGGAGGAAGAGGAGGAGGATGAGGAGAAAGGAGGAGGACAACGATGAGGAGGAAGGAGGATTGTGAGGAGGAAGGAGGAGGGTGAAGAGGAAGGAGGAGGGCGAGGAGGAAGGAGGAGGAGAGCAAGGAGGAAGTAGGAGGAAGAGTTGAAGATAGAGGAGCTCAAGAAGGAATTAAGGAGGAGGAGATCGAGGAGGAAGGGGAGGAGGAGAGGGGAAGAAGGGAAGAGAAGATGGGGAGGGAGAGTAACGGGGACCTGTGTGAGGCATGGAGCGTATACACATTAGGCCTACAGAGTTGCCATGATGTGTTAGGGCACTGGATTGGTAGATGACTATGGTGTGTTCATCTTCATAAAATACAGCAAGAAAAATAAAGAATCAGATAATAATGTTTTACATAACTTTATCACCGATTTTACTAATGAATTAAATTAATATTATCAATTGAACACTGGTTGGTGAGGCAGCGACGGTTGTCGTGAGGGTCCCAACAGGCGAGGGTCAGTAGTACCCAGCTGACCATCACCCGGGTGGGACAATGTTTATACCCGCGCGTAGTGACCATCACCCCCTCCCCCTGCTCTTCCCCTTCCTTCTCTTACCCCTCCCATCTTCCCCTTCCTTCTCTTACCCCTCCCATCTTCCCCTTCCTCCTCATCCCCCCATTCTCTTACCCCTCCCCCGCCTCTTCCTCTTCATCCCCCCCTTCTCTTCCCCTTCCTCCTCATCCCCCCCATTCTCTTACCCCTCCCCTGCCTCACCCCCCCCTTCTCTTGCCCCTCCTCTCTACCCCTTCCTCCTCATCCCCCTTCTCTTACCTCTCCCCCGCCTCTTCCCCTTCCTCCTATTCCCCCATTCTCTTGCCCCTCCTCTCTTCCCCTTCCTCCTCATTCCCCCCTTCTCTTCCCCCGCCTCTTCCCCTTCCTTCTCATCCTCCTTCTCTTACCCCTCCCCCGCCTCTTCCCCCTCCTCCTCATCCCCATTTCTCTTACCCTTCCCCCTCCTCTTCACCTTCTCTAACCCCTCCTCTTCCCCTTCCTCCTCATCCCCTTCTCTTCCCATTCATTCTCCTTCCTCCTCGATCTCCTCCTTCTACATGGAATTTTTCCTCCTTCCTCCTCGCCCTCCTCCTTCCTTCTCCTCTGTGGGAACCGACCTGTGAGATTTATATTTATTTAATTTATATGAATTTATATTTACGTTAATTTATATACTTCGATAGCAATTTGTATAATGATAAGTGGACTGTATTTCTGCAATAATCTCATAAATCGATCCTCTACACATTAGGGGGGGGTTTATATTAATTAAATTTATATATATGCAGCCAATCAAACTACAGTATTAGACTACATACATTGAAAAGGTTCCTTATCTTATAGTACAGCAGGTTAGTCCACCAGGTATAACTAGGGTGTAGACACCAAATTATCCTCTTTGAGGTAGCTTCCATCACCCAGGTTACTGATGCACAAAGCATATGCTTCCTCGTCTTGACCTGTCAAAAGGGCACTAGCTGTGAAGCCAGGTTCTATATATGACAAGCTATATTAGAGAAAACACTATACATGGAACATGAAGACCTGGCTTAATTACCTTTAGTTTGAGGCTGCCTCGCGTTCTAACTGGATCACCCTACCCAATGACATTAATGACCACTAATGATAGATATACGGGTTTCGGAAAGAACACTTAACTTGATTTGTTGACAGCGTGTTGAAGATGGTACACCTTTGGTTTCCATAACACTACGTCCAAGTAAAATTAACAGGAGCCGAATTTGCTCCCGTGTGAGCCTCTGGTCTCGTATCAACAATGGCTGCCCTCCTTCCTCCCTGACGCCTGGCTTACATTGTCCAGATTTCAGAAAGTGATAGAAGGGTCACATTTACTCTACTTTAATATTGATAATTAAGTTAATTTATATAAGATGTTTTTATGATGGTAAAGTCCAAAGACTAATGTATTTAAGAATAATTCCCACCATAATAGGTGAAGAATATAATAGTATGTGGTGATGATATCCCGTTTTCTATAGACGGTAATTCCACTACAAGTTACATTTTCTATGGGTAACTTGTTGGTAATACAGCAGCAATTATTATCTGTCTGTATGATATATTAAATGGTGTCGGATTTTCCGACATAATTCCCCAGGGGCTGCTCACGGGTCGAAGTCCTATTTAGAACAGACGAACACCGATACTCCTCCTTCGAATTATTTGATTAATTTGATGTTAGTAGTTAGTAATCACACATTTGTGCGTCTGTTCGTACGGGACGGATGTCCCGTACTAGAGTTGCAGGGGTTAGAAGTCTAATGCGATTTCATTTCCTTGTCAACTCTTGAAAGGCTAATATTCAAGCCTAATTACATATTATTTAACCCAGAAGACTGAATGTGATCAAGTACTACAGTCAAGTATGATTCAGGGACTGCAGTGAGATCAGTGACATTAGATATAACTTGAAGTTTGTTCAGGTAACTGGTCACTGATATATAAACACTGAGGCCCATGGAATACATCTTGATTAAATAATAAATGTATCAAATCAGTCATCAGATTTATTGGGGTTTAATTTAGTTAATTGATTCAGAAGATTGAATAGCTCATCATTAAAGTAAAGTATGGTTCTGAGACTGCAGTGGGTTCAGTGACATTGGTCGCAGTGACTTGTAGCTATTTTAGGCTACTGTTCACTGATTTGCCCCTGAGGCCTCATGAACTCATCTTCAGCTTTAAATGATGATACTAACATCAACCTCTGTTGGTATAGTCAGCTGTAATCTCCTTAGTATAATGCTACTGGAGAAATATAATCAGCTGACAAATTTAGATTTCTATTGGTATTGTTTATCTGCAGCCATAGGTCTCCTCAGGCTTGATACTGGGCCTGAGAGTAATTTACCTCCTGCAGAGTTTAACATGGTTATACCCTGATATTTAGTAGGGCTACCAGTGAATCGATGACAATAGTCTGTCCCTACAAGGAGACCGAAGTCGGTGAGGTGATCAGACTTAATATTATCTGCCAATTTTATTCCTCTATTTCTCAGGAATTTGGCTGTTGTTCTCAGACCTTGAACTTGTAGGTCTACTGGTATTTTGTCCACCACAATGGCTTGTACTCTACAGACGTACCTGCCTAAACGTACTGATGGTTGTACCACCTGGTAGACTTGAGGTCCTGCATCTGTTACAAACCCTGAGATGTTGAATGACATCTGGGCTACAGGCCTTAATTGTAGTTCATCTGCCAACTTTTAGTGATATATGTTCTCTGGGATCCTTGGTCAAACAACCCACGGGTATGGACCTTGGCCCTCTTATTCAGGATGGTAATTTGGGCAGTAGGCAAAGTCGTATTACCTTTAGACTTTGCCGATTGGACACTCTTCGTTTGTTGCACCTTGCAGTACTGTACTGTGGTGGGAATGCTATCTTCCACCTTGGGTCTTGAATACGTTAATTTCGTATATTTGCACAGTGCTGCATGGTGCCTACCTCTTCTACACCTGTTGCAGGTGTTGAATTCGGTATCACAATAGTCTATGTTGTGTGACTTGAGACTCCTTGCACATCTCCCTAATTCCTGGAGTCGCTCCATACGAGTGTCTCTGGTTGGATAATTAGCACAACGGTATGTTGAATGTTTCTTTTTGCAGAACATACATGTCCCCCAGCCTACTGCACGTTTGGAAGTTACTGGTTTGGGTGAACTAGTAACAGTAGGCTTGGAGGATTCTGCTGCATTGTCAGATTTTCTGCAACTTGATGTTTGAGTAATTGACTGATGTTTATTTGGGGAAGTTGTTTTACCCTTTAATTGACTATTATTTTCTATTTCTGAAGGCTTGCATGAGGCTTTAACTTTCTCATTTGCACGTCGTTTGTTTATGATGGAATGTAAACCTTCAGTGATGTCCTGTACTGTCAGGATGGTGTTATGTTGATGTACATATAATTCATCTAGTATATCGCTGGATAATTTTCGTTGAAGGACTACTTTGGTCATCCATTCACTAGTAGTTATATCAACCTTAAGACTGAATGTTCTTAGTAGTGACTCAAACTCCATGCTGAAGGATTGTAATGAGTCAGCAGTCAGATCAGGTTGAGGTAAATCCAGCAATTGTAGTACTAGATGTATGACAGTTTTCTCATTGCCAGCATTATCCCTAGGAAGCTGGACTGGGAATTTAGTGCTGTCGCTATTTTCATTTACATTTTCTGCTACTGGTTCAGCTTCACCTCTAGCTTGGAGGCATGTTAACTTAGTAGCCTCAGGTATTGGGTTTTCAGAATCCACAGAGACTGTGGATAAATTGTCTGAGAACTGCTTAATTTCTGGTGGTATAATATTGGGTGAAGCTTTACTGGGTGAAGCTTTATCCTTGTTGATTAAAGGATCTAATCTGGCTTGACATTTATTCTCAAAAAGATCCAGATCATCCATAACATTATCTACTTTATTTGATGTACTGGCTATTTGTTCTGATTCAATTATCCTGTGTAAATGTTCCAACCTGCCTTGAGTTTCTTTTTCATATTGTGCAAGGTCAGACAGGAATGGTTCCACATCTTCAACTACTACGTCATCGTGGACTTGATTTTGGTAAGATTTCCTATTTGCTTTCAATATATGCAATTGGGTTTGAATCTGTAACAGTGGTATTTTCAACCGATGATAATTAATTACAGGCTCATAAAACAACTGTTCATATTGGTTGAGATCCCTTGTTAGTTGGCGTTTGCTTGCTATTAAAGCACGCTTTGCTTTCTGTGGATTAGTCATGGTGACTTGTACTTGGGCTGCTCATAATACTGAACAAGCACTGATGGTAGCCTAGGGTCAAATTCTGCACTCACTAGGCAATAATCCTACCTCTAGTAGAGGTTAGCACTTAAAATTAATACACATTATATATATATACAATCATACACTAATGATTTGAGTGATAAACCAGTGTCACTGGAAGTACCTTTAGGTTAGCTCTTCTATATCACCCTAGGATGGAATAGACACT
This sequence comes from Procambarus clarkii, assembly GCF_040958095.1. Classification (NCBI taxonomy): domain Eukaryota; kingdom Metazoa; phylum Arthropoda; class Malacostraca; order Decapoda; family Cambaridae; genus Procambarus; species Procambarus clarkii. The sequence goes on from NC_091187.1 coordinate 22,068,901, forward strand.
AATTAATCACTCAAAGGTGTAATGATCATAAGTAATTTATTATATATACACAACTCAACTCGAGTTGATAAAAATTACAACCAAAATAGGGTCTGGACCATTCATTAATGGTGTTAGGTTGATCAATATAGTACAACTGACTATGGTAATAATGGGACTAGGATGAACGATAATAGTTCAACTAGTCAATGTTAATATCCTACCCTGTTGTGGGTTGGCAATTAGTAAATATTATACTGTGATCACTAGTGCAATATATATTAAATAATTCTCTATTTGGAGAAATAATATACACAATTATCGATAATAGCCTCTTAATTAGCCTCTATAAAACTTCTAATAATATCAAAAAGTATTAAATATTATTAGTGACCTCGCGAAATAAAGTCCACAAAATTCGTGGATAATCTCTCACGAAATTTAACACCACGAAATCCGTGAACAATATCACGAAGACACAGTCACTAATTTGGCTGGCTTCAATATTAGCGCTGTCATTTCACGAAATAACATGCCACCAAATATCTGTGGGTGTGCATGAAACCGCTGACGAAGCTGAACTCAGTTGAGGGGGGGCTCGTGAACTCGCACGAGTCAACGCCGCTGTCATTGACTGCTGTCTTTGTTTAAATAACACTGCACTAGTATATTTAATGAATCCACTGGTTAACTGGTTCATCCGTACTAAGATGACCAAATGTGGGTTCATAGGATCAAATAATCCGTCATCCGGTTCGAAGATGACCAAATATTGTGGGAACCGACCTGTGAGATTTATATTTATTTAATTTATATGAATTTATATTTACGTTAATTTATATACTTCGATAGCAATTTGTATAATGATAAGTGGACTGTATTTCTGCAATAATCTCATAAATCGATCCTCTACACATTTAGGGGGGGGTTTATATTAATTAAATTTATATATATGCAGCCAATCAAACTACAGTATTAGACTACATACATTGAAAAGGTTCCTTATCTTATAGTACAGCAGGTTAGTCCACCAGGTATAACTAGGGTGTAGACACCAAATTATCCTCTTTGAGGTAGCTTCCATCACCCAGGTTACTGATGCACAAAGCATATGCTTCCTCATCTTGACCTGTCAAAAGGGTGCTAGCTGTGAAGCCAGGTTCTATATATGACAAGCTATATCAGAGAAAACACTATACATGGAACATGAAGACCTGGCTTAATTACCTTTAGTTTGAGGCTGCCTCGCGTTCTAACCGGGTCACCCTACCCAATGACATTAATGGCCACTAATGATAGATATACGGGTTTCGGAAAGAACACTTAACTTGATTTGTTGACAGCGTGTTGAAGATGGTACACCTTTGGTTTCCATAACACTACGTCCAAGTAAAATTAACAGGAGCCGAATTTGCTCCCGTGTGAGCCTCTGGTCTCGTATCAACAATGGCTGCCCTCCTTCCTCCCTGACGCTGGCTTACATTGTCCAGATTTCAGAAAGTGATAGAAGGGTCACATTTACTCTACTTTAATATTGATAATTAAGTTAATTTATATAAGATGTTTTTATGATGGTAAAGTCCAAAGACTAATGTATTTAAGAATAATTCCCACCATAATAGGTGGAGAATATAATAGTATGTGGTGATGATATCCCGTTTTCTATAGACGGTAATTCCACTACAAGTTACGTTTTCTATGGGTAACTTGTTGGTAATACGGCAGCAATTATTATCTGTCTGTATGATATATTAAATGGTGTCGGATTTTCCGACATCCTCCTCCTTCCTCCTCGCCCTCCTCCTTCCTCCTCGACCTTCTATTCCTTCCTTTTCGCCCTCCTCCTCCTCGCTCTCCTCCTTCTTCCTCGCCCTCTTCCTCCTTCCTCGCCCTCTTCCTCCTTCCACGCCCTCTTCCTCCTTCCTCCTCGCCCTCCTCCTCCTTCCTCCTCGCCCTCCTCCTCCTCCTTCTTCCTCCTTGTTCTCCTCCTTCTCCTTCCTCTTCGCCCTCCTCCTCCCTCCTCGACTTCCTATTCCTTCCTTCTCCTCATTCTCCTCCTCCTTCCTCTTCGCCCTCCACCTTCTTCCTCCTCGCCCTCCTCCTCCTTCCTCGTCGCCCTCCTGCTCCTCCTTCCTCCTTGACCTCCTATTCCTTCCTTCTCCTTCCTCCTCGCCCTCCTCCTTCCTTCTCGCCCTCCTTCTCGCCTCCTCCCTCTCCCTCCTCGCCCTCTTCCTCCTTCCTCCTCGCCCTCCTCCTCCTCCTTCTTCCTCCTTGTTCTCCTCCTTCTCCTTCCTCTTCGCCCTCCTCCTCCCTCCTCGACCTCCTATTCCTTCCTTCTCCCCCTCCTCCTCCTCCTCACTCTCCTCCTCCTTCCTCTTCACCCTCCACCTCCTTCCTCCTCCTTCCTCCTCGCCCTCCTCCTCCTTGCCCTGCTCCTCCTCCTTCCTCGTCGCTCTCCTGCTCCTCGCTCTCCTTCCTCCTCCTTCCTCCTCGCCCTCCTCCTTGCCCTCCTCCTCCTCCTTTCTCCTTGCCCTCCTTCCTCCGTCTCCTTCCTCTTCGGCCTCCTCCTCCTTCCTCCTCGGTCTCCTCCTCCTTCCTCCTCGCCCTTCTCCTCCTTCCCCTCCTTCCACCTTACCCTCCTCCTCCTTACTCCTTGCTCTCCTTCCTCGCCCTCCTCCTTCCTCCTCGCCCTCCTCCTCCTTCCTCCTCGCCTTCCTCCTCCTTCCTCCTCCTCCTTCCTCCTCGTCTTCCTCTTCCTTCCTCCTCGCCCTCCTACTTCCTCCTCGCCCTCCTCTTTCCTCCTCGCTCTCCTCCTCCATCCTCCTCGCCCTCCTCCTTCCTGCTCCTTCCTCCTCGCTCTCCTTCCTTTGTCTCCTTCCTCCTCGGTCTCCTCCTCCTTCCTCCTTCCCCTCCTCCTTCCAACTTGTCCTCCTCCTCCTTCCTCCTTGCTCTCCTCCACCTCCTTCCTCCTCGCCTTCCTTCTCCTTCCTCCTCGCCCTCCTCCTCCTTCCCCTCCTCCTTCCACCTTGTCCTCCTCCTCCTTCCTCCTTGCTCTCCTCCACCTCCTTCCTCCTCGCCTTCCTTCTCCTTCCTCCTCGACCTTCTATTCCTTCCTTCTCACCCTCCTCCTCCCTCGCCTCCTCCTCGCCCTCCTCCTTTTCCTTCCTCCTTCCTCCTCCTCGCCCTCCTCCTTTCTCCTCGACCCTCTTACCTGGATCTCTTCCTCCTTCCTCCTCGCTCCCCTTCTCTTCCTCCTTCCTCCTCGCACTCCTCCTCCTCCTTCCTCCTCGCTCCCCTTCTCTTCCTCCTTCCTCCTCGCACTCCTCCTCCTCCTTCCTCCTCGACCTCCTATTCCTTCCTTCTCGCCCTCCTCCTTCCTTGCCCTCTTCCTCCTCGCCCTCCTCCTCCTCCTCCTCCTTCTTCCTCGCTCTCCTCCTCCGTCCTCCTCGACCTCCTATTTCTTCCTCCTCGCTCTCCTCCTTCCTCCTCGCCCTCCTACTTTCCCTTCCTTCCTTCTCGCCCTCCTCTTAACTTCTAACCCGCCTCCTCCTCCCTCTCCCTCTTCGCCCTGCTACTCCTCCTTCTTCCTCGCCCTCCTCCTTCCTCCTCGCCCTCCTCCTCATCCTTCCTCCTCGCCCTACTCCTCCTCGTTCCTCCTCCTCGCTCTTCGCCCTCCTCCTCCTTCCTCCTCACCCTCCTCCTCCTTCCTTCTCACCCTCCTCCTCCTTCCTCGCCCTCCTCCTCATCCTTCCTCCCTCCTCGCCCTCCTCCTTCCTCTTCGCCCTTCCACTCCTCCTTCCTCCTCGCTCTCCTTCTTCCTCCTCGACCTCCTATTCCTTCCTTCTCGCCCTCCTCCTCGCTCTCCTTCTTCCTAGTCCTCTTCCTCCTCTTTCCTGCTTCCTCCTCGCTCGCCTCCTCCTCCTTCCTCCTCGTCCTCCCATTCTTTCCTACTCGCCCTCCTCCTCCCTCTCCTCCTTCTTCCTCGCCCTCTTCCTCCTTGCCCTCCTCCTGCTTCCTCGTGCTCTCCTCCTCCTCCTTCCTTCTCCCTCTTGCCCTCCTTTTTCCTCCACTTCATTCTTCCTCGCCCTCCTTCTCCTCCTTCCTTCTCGACCTCCTCCTCCTTCCTTCTCGCCCTCCTCCTTACTCCTCGCCCGCCTCCTCCTCCCTCGCCCTTTCTACTCCTCCTTCATCTTTGCCCTCCTTGTTCTCCTCTTCGTCTTCCTCCTTCCTCCTTGCCCTCCTCCTTTCTCCTCTCCCTCCTCCTTCCTCCTCGCCCTCCTCCTCCTCCCTCTTCGCCCTTTTCCTTCCTCCTCCTCCTCCTTCCTCCTCACTCTCCTCCTTCTTCCTCCTCGCCCTCTTCCTCCTCCTCCTTCCTCCTCGCCCTCCTCCTCCTCATCGTCCTCTTTAACTTCCTCCTCTACCTCATCGTCCTTCCTCCTCTGCCTCGACCTCCTCCTCCTCGATCTCCTCCTCCTTCCTCCTCGACCTCATCCTCTTACCTGGAATTCTTCCTCCTCGAACTCTTCCTAAGAATATGAGTAAAAATGATGAATTAACCCTTATTATGACCCTGTTTCATTTTCCTAAATGTAGAAATATACTTTTATATTTCTACATTTATATAAATAACAGCAATAAAAACTACGTTTATGAAACATTTACGGTTGCCACAAGGTTTCAATTTTTTTTTAGCCAACGTTTCATGCAATACGTTTTAGAAACTTATTTACATCCACACGAAATTACGCATGTAATGCGTGAAAACAAACGTTGCCCCTACTTTCCAACACTTTCCAGATACGTTGTGGCAACCTAAAATTGTTTCCTGGGTAGTATCTTGCTATTATAAAACTAATATCATATCATACATATTTACTACAAGTTTCAAGCAGAGAATGCATATATAGCTAGCACAAATGACTCCTCTTGACGAGACTTGCCATCTACAATGTGTGTTTATAAGTAAGAAATTATCAAGTAAGTAAGTAACTATCAAAAGAAGGCAACAAACCGGGAAGGCTATGTAGCACCATCAATTGTGCGGAATAATCAGAGGGCGCTAAATATCACCAAGGATACCAATACGAGAACAAAAACGCATAAGGCGAACGATATCAAAAGTAGGAAGGATGCGAGAGGAAGGATGTTGTAAGGACCATCTCTCGTAAAGGTATTCCATATTCCGACTTTTACCCGGTTATCCATTCCTCCATCCTTACCCGTTGGCAGGCTTCTTGGTCGTCTGTTACTGGTAACAAACTACGTACTCTTAAGTGTTGTGTTTCCTCGTGGTCGTCCTCCTACCACCGTAACCGGCGATGGGAAACAGCTCTGGCGAGGTTGCGTATTGGCCATACTCTCTTAACCCATGGTCACTTGATGGAGCGCCGCCCTGCTCCTTATTGTCTCTCTTACGGTCGTGCATGTCCTTCTTGAATGTCCTGACTTCCAGGACGAGCATGTGTCTTGCTTTCCGACCCCCCCTCGCGGTCGCTTGTCCCTCAATAGAATTCTTGGTGACTCGGATACTTTTGATATCGTTCGCCTTATGCGTTTTTGTTCTCGTATTGGTATCCTTGGTGATATTTAGCGCCCTCTGATTATTCCGCACAATTGATGGTGCTACATAGCCTTCCCGGTTTGTTGCCTTCTTTTGATAGTTACTTACTTGATAATTTCTTACTTATAAACACACATTGTAGATGGCAAGTCTCGTCAAGAGGAGTCATTTGTGCTAGCTATATATGCATTCTCTGCTTGAAACTTGTAGTAAATATGTATGATATGATATTAGTTTTATAATAGCAAGATACTACCCAGGAAACAATTTTAGGTTGCCACAACGTATCTGGAAAGTGTTGGAAAGTAGGGGCAACGTTTGTTTTCACGCATTAGATGCGTAATTTCGTGTGGATGCAAATAAGTTTCTAAAACGTATTGCATGAAACGTTGGCTAAAAAAAAATTGAAACCTTGTGGCAACCTTAAATGTTTCATAAACGTAGTTTTTATTGCTGTTATTTATATAAATGTAGAAATATAAAAGTATATTTCTACATTTAGGAAAATGAAACAGGGTCATAATAAGGGTTAATTCATCATTTTTACTCATATTCTTAGGAAGAGTTCGAGGAGGAAGAATTCCAGGTAAGAGGATGAGGTCGAGGAGGAAGGAGGAGGAGATCGAGGAGGAGGAGGTCGAGGCAGAGGAGGAAGGACGATGAGGTAGAGGAGGAAGTTAAAGAGGACGATGAGGAGGAGGAGGGCGAGGAGGAAGGAGGAGGAGGAAGAGGGCGAGGAGGAAGAAGGAGGAGAGTGAGGAGGAAGGAGGAGGAGGAGGGCGAGGAGGAAGGAAAAGGGCGAAGAGGGAGGAGGAGGAGGGCGAGGAGGAAGGAGGAGGGCAAGGAGGAAGGAGGAAGACGAAGAGGAGAACAAGGAGGGCAAAGATGAAGGAGGAGAAGAAAGGGCGAGGGAGGAGGAGGCGGGCGAGGAGTAAGGAGGAGGGCGAGAAGGAAGGAGGAGGAGGTCGAGAAGGAAGGAGGAGAAGGAGGGCGAGGAAGAATGAAGTGGAGGAAAAAGGAGGGCAAGAGGGAGAATGAAGGAGGAGGAGGAGAGCACGAGGAAGCAGGAGGAGGGCAAGGAGGAAGAGGGCGAGGAAGAAGGAGGAGAGCGAGGAGGAGGGCGAGTAGGAAAGAATGGGAGGACGAGGAGGAAGGAGGAGGAGGCGAGCGAGAAGGAAGCAGGAAAGAGGAGGAAGGAGGAAGACGACTAGGAAGAAGGAGAGCGAGGAGGAGGGCGAGAAGGAAGGAATAGGAGGTCGAGGAGGAAGGAGGAGAGCGAGGAGGAAGGAGGAGTAGAAGGGCGAAGAGGAAGGAGGAGGGCGAGGAGGGAGGAAGGAGGAGGAGGAGGGCGAGGAAGGAGGAGGAGGGTGAGAAGGAAGGAGGAGGAAGGAGGAGGAGGGTGAGGAGGAAGGAGGAGGAGGGCGAAGAGGGAGGAGGAGGAACGAGGAGGAGTAAAGCGAGGAGGAAGGATGAGGAGGAGGGCGAGGAGGAAGGAGGAGGGCGAGGAAGAAGGAGGAGTAGCAGGGCGAAGAGGGAGAGGGAGGAGGAGGCGGGTTAGAAGTTAAGAGGAGGGCGAGAAGGAAGGAAGGGAAAGTAGGAGGGCGAGGAGGAAGGAGGAGAGCGAGGAGGAAGAAATAGGAGGTCGAGGAGGACGGAGGAGGAGAGCGAGGAAGAAGGAGGAGGAGGAGGAGGAGGGCGAGGAGGAAGAGGGCAAGGAAGGAGGAGGGCGAGAAGGAAGGAATAGGAGGTCGAGGAGGAAGGAGGAGGAGGGCGAGGAGGAAGGAGGAAGAGAAGGGGAGCGAGGAGGAAGGAGGAAGAGATCCAGGTAAGAGGGTCGAGGAGAAAGGAGAAAGGAGGAGGGCGAGGAGGAGGAAGGAGGAAGGAAAAGGAGGAGGGCGAGGAGGAGGCGAGGGAGGAGGAGGGTGAGAAGGAAGGAATAGAAGGTCGAGGAGGAAGGAGAAGGAAGGCGAGGAGGAAGGAGGTGGAGGAGAGCAAGGAGGAAGGAGGAGGAGGACAAGGTGGAAGGAGGAGGGGAAGGAGGAGGAGGGCGAGGAGGAAGGAGAAGGAAGGCGAGGAGGAAGGAGGTGGAGGAGAGCAAGGAGGAAGGAGGAGGAGGACAAAGTGGAAGGAGGAGGGGAAGGAGGAGGAGGGCGAGGAGGAAGGAGGAGGAGACCGAGGAGGAGACCGAGGAGGAAGGAGACAAAGGAAGGACAGCGAGGAGGAAGGAGCAGGAAGGAGGAGGGCGAGGAGGATGGAGGAGGAGAGCGAGGAGGAAAGAGGAGGGCGAGGAGGAAGTAGGAGGGCGAGGAGGAAGGAAGAGGAAGACGAGGAGGAAGGAGGAGGAGGAAGGAGGAGGAGGGCGAGGAGGAAGGAGAAGAAGGAGGGCGAAGAGGAAGGAGGAGAGCGAGGAGGAAGGAATAGGAGGTCGAGGAGGACGGAGGAGGAGGGCGAGGAAGAAGGAGGTGGAGAAAGAAGGAGGGCAAGGAGGAAGGAGGAGGAGGAGGAGGGCGAGGAGGAAAGAGGAGGAGGAAGGAGGAGGGTAAGGAGGAGGGCGAGGAGGAAGGAGGAGGAGGAAGGAGGAGAGTGAGGAGGAAGGATGAAGAGGGCTAGGAAGAAGGAGGAGAGCGAGGAGAAGGGTGAGAAGGAAGGAATAATAGGTCGAGGAGTAAGGAGGAGGAAGGCGAGGAGGAAGGAGGAGGAGGGCGAGGAGGAAGGAGGAGGGCGAGGAAGGAGAGCAAGGAGGAAGGAGGAGGACGGTAAGGTGGAAGGAGGGGAAGGAGGAGAAGGGCGAGGAGGAAGGAGGAGGAGACCGAGGAGGAAGGAGGAGGAGGCCGAAGAGGAAGGAGACGGAGGAAGGAGGGCAAGGAGAAAGGAGGAGAAGACCCAGACCAGATATCTGGTCCTCCATGCCGGTCTCTGTTCTCTCAAGCAATCTTCCCATGGTTAAAGTCCCCCATGATTAGTAGTCCAGATCCATTCCTACTAGCGAGAGACGCTGTTCTCTCTATTATGTTAATGGTGGCAATGTTTTTTCTATCATATTCCTGTCTGGGTCTTCTGTCATTTGGTGGCGGGTTATATATGACTGCGAATACAATTTTTTGTCCTCCAGTTGCTATTGTACCTGTTATATAGTCACTGAAACCTTCACAGCCCTGAATAACCATTTCCTCAAAATCCCAGCCATTTCTTACCAGCAGCGCTACACCACCATCTCCTCTTCCTTCTCTCTCTTTCCTCACAACACAATAGTCCTGTGGAAACACTGCATTTGTTATGGTTCTCGTTAGCTTTGTTTCAGCGAGTGCTATTATGTCTGGGTTTTCTTCAAGTACCCATTCTCCAAGTTCATCTGTTATATTTGTAATCCCATGTATGTTAGTGTACATTGCCTTGAGACTCGCTTTCTTCTGTCCCTTATCATGTTCCCTTCTTGGTGAGTGTTCTGTTGATGGGGGGAAGCTGTTCCATGGGCATGGGGATTTGTGGGGTGGGTAAAAGGGTCTCAGAGAATACTGGAGTGAGGGGTGGGGGGTCAAGTGAAGGTGGGACAGGGAGGGTATGGGATAAAGGGGCAGGGAGGATAGGGGATGAAAGGGGGAAGTGGGACATGGTGGGAGTAGGGGAGGGGAAGCAGGGTGGAAGTGGGGTGAGGGGGGAGGGAGAGGTGGCTGAACATTTGAGTGGGGGCAGGGAGGGCTCGGGTTAGGGGAGGTTTCTATGCAGAGAAGGGTGGATTTGCCCTCCCGTCTGGTGTTACTGGGTTGCTGGTTGTAGGTTCCCCCCCTCACCCCTGGGGATGATGTGTTGGGAGCTGTGTTTTCCTAGTTTTCTCCTCTCACCAGGCACTTCTTCCTTGCTTCTGCAGCCAGGGCTCTCTCCTCCCTCGTCATGTCCCTCTGGAGAAATATTTTTTGAATTCTCTTACATAGAGAAGTTGGCTCTTCCTTGTTAGAATCTTCTCCTTTGTGGCCTCGTTTGCAAACACTATCTTTAACACACGGTGTGTGTGTGTGTGTGTGTGTGTGTGTGTGTGTGTGTGTGTGTGAATACTCACCAAATTTGTACTCAGCTATTTGTGCTTGCAGGATCGAGCATTGACTCTTGGATCCCGCCTTTCCAGTTATCGGTTGTTTACAGCAATGACTCCTGTCCCATTTCCCTATCATGCCTAGTTTTAAAAGTATGAATAGTATTTGCTTCCACAACCTGTTCCCCAAGTGCATTCCATTTTTCCACTACTCTCACACTAAAAGAAAACTTCCTAACATCTCTGTGACTCATCTGAGTTTCCAATTTCCACCTATGTCCCCTCGTTCTGTTATTATTACGTGTGAACATTTCATCTATTTCCACTTTGTCAATTCCTCTGAGTATTTTATATGTCCCTATCATATGTGATATATTCTATCATATGTGTGTGTTTGTGTGTGTGTGTGTGTGTGTGTGTGTGTGTGTGTGTGTGTGTGTGTGTGTGTGTGTGTGTGTGTGTGTGTGTGTGTACTCACCTAATTGTACTCACCTAAATGTGCTTGCAGGGGTTGAGCTTTGGCTCTTTGGTCCCGCCTCTCAACCGTCAATCAACTGGTGTACAGATTCCTGAGCCTACTGGGCTCTATCATATCTACATTTGAAACTGTGTATGGAGTCAGTGTGTATGTGCGTGTGTGTGTGTGTACTCACCTAGTTGTGTTTGCGGGGGTTGAGCTCTGGCTCTTTGGTCACCAGAGTGACCAAAGTGTGTGTGTGTGTGTGTGTGTGTGTGTGTGTGTGTGTGTGTGTGTGTGTGTGTGTGTGTGTGTGTGTGTGTGTGTGTGTGTGTGTGTGTGTGTGTGTGTGTGTGTGTGTGTGTACTCACCTAGTTGTACTCACCTAGTTGTGTCTGCAGGATCGAGCATTGACTCTTGGATCCCGCCTTTCGAGCATCGGTTGCTTACAGCAATGACTCCTGTCCCATTTCCCTATCATACCTGGTTTTAAAATTATGAATAGTATTTGCTTCCACAACCTGTTCCTGAAGTGCATTTCATTTTCCCACTACTCTCACGCTAAAAGAAAACTTACTAACATCTCTGTGACTCATCTGAGTTTCAAGCTTCCATCCATGTCCCCTCGTTGTGTTACTTTTCCGTGTGAACATTTCGTCTATGTCCACTCTGTCAATCCCTCTAAGTATCTTATACGTTCCTATCATGTCCCCCCTCTCCCTTCTTCTTTCTAGTGTCGTAAGGCACAGTTCCCTCAGGCGCTCCTCATACCCCATCCCTCGTAGCTCTGGGACGATTCTCGTTGCAAACCTCTGAACCTTTTCCAGTTTCATTATATGCTTCTTCAGATGTGGACTCCATGATGAGGCGGCATACTATAAGACTGGCCTCACGCGGGCAGTGTAAAGCGCCCTAAATGCCTCCTTACTTAGGTTTCTGAATGATGTTCTAACTTTTGCCAGTGTAGAGTACGCTGCTGTCGTTATCCTATGTATATGCCTCAGGAGATAGATTAGGTGTAACGTCCACCCCCAGGTCTCTTTCACGCATCGTCACAGGTAGCCTGTTCCCCTTCATTGTGTACTGTCCCTTTGGTCTCCTATCTCCTAGTCCCATTTCCATAACTTTACATTTGCTCGTGTTGAATTCCAGTAGCCATTTCTCTGACCATCTCTGCAACTTGTTCAGGTCCTCTTGGAGGATCCTGCAATCCTCATCTGTCACAACTCTTCTCATCAACTTTGCGTTATCCGCAAACATCGACATGTAGGACTCTACGCCTGTAAACATGTCGTTAACATATACAAGAAATAGAATTGGTCCCAGCACCGATCCTTGTGGTACTCCACTTGTTACTGTTCGCCAGTCCGACTTCTCGCCCCTTACCGTAACTCATTGGCTCCTTCCTGTTAGGTAGTTCCTTATCCATGCTAGGACCTCTCCCCCCACCCCCGCCTGCCTCTCGAGCTTGAACAGCAGTCTCATGTGCGGTACTGTATCAAAGGCTTTTTGGCAGTCCAGAAATATGCAGTCTGCCCAACCATCTCTGTCCTGTCTTATCCTCGTTATTTTATCATAGAATTCCAGAAGGTTTGTCAGGCACGATTTCCCTGTCCAGAACCCATGTTGATGTTTGTTCACAAACCTAATGTTCTCCAGGTGTGCAACCAGTCGTAGCCTAATTATTCTTTCCAGTATTTTACAAGGGATGCTTGTCAGTGATACAGGTCTATAGTTAAGTGCCTCCTCCCTATCACCTTTCTTGAAGATCGGCACGATCGGTTTGTGCCGACCGGCACGATCGGCACAAATGTGTGTGTGTGTGTGTGTGTGTGTGTGTGCGTGTGTGTGTGTGTGTGTGTGTGTGTGTGTGTGTGTGTGTGTGTGTGTGTGTGTGTGTGTGTGTGTGTGTGTGTGTGTGTGTGTGTGTGTGTGTGTGTGTGTGTGTGTGTGTGTGTGTGTGTGTGCGTGTGTGTGTGTGTGTGTGTCAGTATGTATGGGGAAGAGTGTGTGTGGTGTGTGTGTGTGTGGGGGGGTTGGGGGGGGGTGTCAGTAGTGAACGTGTTGCACGTGACGGTAACATAGCAACATGAATGTTGTGGCTGTTCCGTATTGAACACTTTTGTGGCCAGAATGTAATGGTTGCTGCCCACATGATGGTTGCTGCTCACATGATGGTTGCTGCCCACATGATGGTTGCTGCCCACATAACACTGCCCACATGATGGTTGCTGCCCACATGATGGTTGCTGCCCACATGATGGTTGCTGCCCACATGATGGTTGCCCACTTTGTCCACATCCCCCACTTTTCCATCCCCAACCTTCCAACCCGCAACCTTCCATCCCCCACCCTTCCCTCCCCCCACCTTTCCATCCCCCACCCTTCCATCCCCCACCCTTCCATCTCCCACCCTTCCATCCCCCAACCTTCCATCCCCCAACCTTCCATCCCCCACCCTTCCATCCCCCACTCCACGTGTACCTTGATTCAGTCCTCCCCCCGGCCTTCCAGGTGCCTTCAGGTCTATAAGGCCGTCGACGACTCTCCTCACATGTCTGATAAACCTCAACACCATGAGATGCTGGACCTTATTCACTCACTCTCAGATGCTGGACCTCATTCACTCACTCTCAGATGCTGGACCTTATTCACTCACTCTCAGATGCTGGACCTCATTCACTCACTCTCAGATGCTGGACCTCATTCATTCACTCTAAGATGCTGGACCTCATTCACTCACTCTCAGATGCTGGACCTCATTCACTCACTCTCAGATGCTGGACCTCATTCATTCACTCTAAGATGCTGGACCTCATTCACTCACTCTCAGATGCTGGACCTCATTCACTCACTCTCAGATGCTGGACCTCATTCATTCACTCTAAGATGCTGGACCTCATTCACTCACTCTCAGATGCTGGACCTCATTCATTCACTCTAAGATGCTGGACCTCATTCACTCACTCTCAGATGCTGGACCTCATTCACTCACTCTCAGATGCTGGACCTCATTCATTCACTCTCAGATGCTGGACCTCATTCACTCACTCTCAGATGCTGGACCTCATTCATTCACTCTAAGATGCTGGACCTCATTCACTCACTCTCAGATGCTGGACCTCATTCACTCACTCTCAGATGCTGGACCTCATTCACTCACTCTCAGATGCTGGACCTCATTCATTCACTCTCAGATGCTGGACCTCATTCACTCACTCTCAGATGCTGGACCTCATTCATTCACTCTAAGATGCTGGACCTCATTCACTCACTCTCAGATGCTGGACCTCATTCATTCACTCTAAGATGCTGGACCTCATTCACTCACTCTCAGATGCTGGACCTTATTCACTCACTCTCAGATGCTGGACCTTATTCATTCACTCTCAGATGCTGGACCTTATTCACTCACACTCAGATGCTGGACCTTATTCACTCACTCTCAGATGCTGGACCTTATTCATTCACTCTCAGATGCTGGACCTTATTCACTCACACTCAGATGCTGGACCTTATTCATTCACTCTCAGATGCTGGACCTTATTCACTCACACTCAGATGCTGGACCTTATTCATTCACTCTCAGATGCTGGACCTTATTCATTCACTCTCAGATGCTGGACCTTATTCATTCACTCTCAGATGCTGGACCTTATTCAGTCACTCTCAGATGCTGGACCTCATTCACTCACTCTCAGATGCAAGACCTTATTCACTCACACTCAGATGCAGGACCATATTCACTCACTCTCAAATGCAGAACTTCCAACCAGAGCATGAACTTGATTTAAGATGATAATAAGTAAAGTTCCTGGTGTGGCAGCAAGGTATGACTGTGAGGGTGGGCGCCAGAGTGGGCTGCGTGTTGTCGGTGTCAGCCAGTCACCGCCGGTGTCACGCAGACACAACACTGCACGCTCTCATAACTGCTAAACCTCCCGCGTCTCTCTATTAGGCTTTAGTGGACGGTAAGAACATTATTTTGTTATGAGGAGGATTGGAGAAAATCATGAGTGTTCATTGAGGAGTATTCAGATTTTCTAGACCATCTTCACTTATATTGACTTATTAGAACGCCATAAAGGTTTGAAAACAAATGTTTAATTTGACATATAATTGGAAATATTTTGTGGTAAAATCTTAACCAGTTAACTATCAGTTATAATATATTCCGAGTACAATAACTGTGCCCTGATCATCAACGCTTTATCTTGGAATGTCCGAGTTTAGGGCAACATTGATTTTGTCATTGTTACCACGTCTACACTTTGTGTGTGCTCTCACATTCCACCGCCCGCTCTGTGGGACTGCGTGCTCCATAACCCTCTCCCTCCTCTCCCTGCACACACACTTCTTTTACCTCACTCTCCCTTGGCTCCCTCCTCTTCCCCATAGCTGTCACAGTCATCCATAGATCCACTATGTTCCCCCATCGTCTCTGTGGAAACCGACCTGTGAGATTTATATTTATTTAATTTATATGAATTTATATTTACGTTAATTTATATACTTCGATAGCAATTTGTATAATGATGAGTGGACTGTATTTCTGCAATAATCTCTTAATCTCACAAATCGATCCTCTACACATTAGGGGGGGGGGGTTATATTAATTGAATATATATGCAGCCAATCAAACTACAGTATTAACTACATACATTGAAAAGGTTCCTTATCTTATAGTACAGCAGGTTAGTCCACCAGGTATAACTAGGGTGTAGACACCAAATTATCCTCTTTGAGGTAGCTTCCATCACCCAGTAACTGGTGCACAAAGTCTTGCTTCTTCGTCTTGACCTGTCAAAAGGGCGCTAGCTGTAAAGCCAGAATCCTATATATGACAAGTATATCAGAGAACACTGTACTTGGAACAATAAAGACCTGGCTTAATTACCTTTAGTTTGAGGCTATCTCGTGCTCTAACCGGCTAACCCTACCCAATGACATTAATGGCCACTAATGATAGATAATGGGTTTCGGAAAGAACACTTATCTTGATTTGATGACAGCGTGTTGAAGATGGTACACCTTTGGTTTCCATAACACTACGTCCAAGTAAAATTAACAGGAGCCGAATTTGCTCCCGAGAGCCTCTGGTCTAGTCTCAACAATGGCAATGTCTAACACTCCATACTATTGACGCTACTGGCCGACATTGTCCAGATATAATAGGAGCCGAATTTGCTCCACGCGTCTCGGTGACAACAACAATGGCTGACCCTCCTCCCTCACTGACGCCTGGCCTACATTGTCCAGATAACAGAAAGTGATAGAAGGGTCACATTTACTCTACTTTAATATTGATAATTAAGTTAATTTATATGAGATGTTTTATGATGGTAAAGTCCAAAGACTAATGTATTTAAGAATAATTCCCACCATAATAGGTGGTGAATTATAATAGTGTGTGGTGATGATATCCCGTTTTCTATAGATGGTAATTCCACTACAAGTTACGTTTTCTATGGGTTAACTTGTTTATACAATACAGCTATTATCTGTATGATATTATTATTAAATGGTGTCGGATTTTCCGACATAATTCCCCAGGGGCTGCTCACGGGTCGAAGTCCTACTTAGAACAGACAAACACCGATACTCCTCCTTCGAATTATTAGATTAATTTGATGTTAGTAGTTAGTAATCACACATTTGCGCGTCTGTTCGTACAGGACGGATGTCCCGTACTAGAGTTGCAGGGGTTAGAAGTCTAATGCGATTTCATTTCCCTGTCAACTCTTGAAAGGCTAATATTCAAGCCTAATTACATATTATTTAACCCAGAAGACTGAATGTGATCAAGTACTACAGTCAAGTATGATTCAGGGACTGCAGTGAGATCAGTGACATTAGATATAACTTGAAGTTTGTTCAGGTAACTGGTCACTGATATATAAACACTGAGGCCCATGGAATACATCTTGAATAAATAATAAATGTATCAAATCAGTCATCAGATTAATTGGGGTTTTATTTAGTTAATTGATTCAGAAGATTGAATAGCTCATCATTAAAGTAAAGTATGGTTCTGAGACTGCAGTGGGTTCAGTGACATTGGTCGCAGTGACTTGTAGCTGTTTAAGCTACTGTTCACTGATTTGCCACTGAGGCCTTATGAACTCATCTTCAGCTTTAAATGATGATACTAACATCAACCTCTGTTGGTATAGTCAGCTGTAATCTCCTTAGTATAATGCTACTGGAGAAATATAATCAGCTGACAAATTTAGATTTCTATTGGTATTGTTTATCTGCAGGCATAGGTCTCCTAAGGCTTGATACTGGGCCTGAGAGTAATTTACCTCCTGCAGAGTTTAACATGGTTATACCCTGATATTTAATAAGGCTACCGATGAATCGATGACAATAGTCTGTCCCTACAAGGAGACCGAAGTCGTTGAGGTGATCAGACTTAATATTATCTGCCAATTTTATTCCTCTATTTCTCAGGAATTTGGCTGTTGCTCTCAGACCTTGAACTTGTAGGTCTACTGGTATTTTGTCCACCACAATGGCTTGTACTCGACAGACGTACCTGCCTAAGCGTACTGATGGTTGTACCACCTGGTAGACTTGAGGTCCTGCATCTGTTACAAACCCTGAGATGTTGAATGACGTCTGGGCTACAGGCCTTAATTGTAGTTCATCTGCCAACTTTTTAGTGATATATGTTCTCTGGGATCCTTGGTCAAACAACCCACGGGTATGGACCTTGGCCCTCTTATTCAGGATGGTAATTTGGGCAGTAGGCAAAGTCGTATTACCTTTAGACTTTGCCGATTGGACACTCTTTGTTTGTTGCACCTTGCAGTACTGTACTGTGGTGGGAATGCTATCTTCCACCTTGGGTCTTGAATACGTTAATTTCGTATATTTGCACAGTGCTGCATGGTGTCTACCTCTTCTACACCTGTTGCAGGTGTTGAATTGGGTATCACAATAGTCTATGTTGTGTGACTTGAGACACCTTGAACATCTCCCTAATTCCTGGAGTCGCTCAATACGAGTGTCTCTGGTTGGATAATTAGCACAACAGTATGTTGAATGTTTCCTTTTGCAGAACATAAATGTCCCCCAGCCTACTGCACGTTTGGAAGTTACCGGTTTGGGTGAACTAGTAGTTATATCAACCTTAAGACTGAATGTTCTTAGTAGTGACTCAAACTCCATGCTGAAGGCTTGTAATGAGTCAGCAGTCTGATCAGGTTGAGGTAAATCCAGCAATTGTAGTACTAGATGTATGACAGTTTTCTCATTGCCAGCATTATTCCTAGGATGCTGGACTGGGAAATTAGTGCTGTCGCTATTTTCATTTACATTTTCTACTACTGGTTCAGCTTCACCTCTAGTTTGGAGGCATGTTAACTTAGTAGCCTCAGGTATTGGGTTTTCAGAATCCACAGAGACTGTGGATAAATTGTCTGAGACCTGCTTAATTTCTGGTGGTATAATATTGGGTGAAGCTGTAGTGGGTGAAGCTTTACTGGGTGAAGCTTTATCCTTGTTGATTAAAGGATCTAATCTGGCTTTACATTTATTCTCAAAAAGATCCAGATCATCCATAACATTATCTACTTTATTTGATGTACTTGCTAATTGTTCTGTTTCAATTATCCTGTGTAAATGTTCCAACCTGCCTTGAGTTTCTTCTTCATATTGTGCTAGGTCAGACAGGAATGGTTCCACATCTTCAACTACTACGTCATCGTGGACCTGATTTTGGTAAGATTTCCTATTTGCTTTCAATATATGCAATTGGGTTTGAATCTGTAACAGTGGTATTTTCAACCGATGATAATTAATTACAGGCTCATATAACAACTGTTCATATTGGTTGAGATCTCTTGTTAGTTGGCGTTTGCTTGCTACTAAAGCACGCTTTGCTTTCTGTGGATTAGTCATGTTAATTGGGCACCACTGGCTCATAAATTGGTACTAATGGTAGCCTAGGATAAAATTCTGCACTCACTAGGCTGTAATCCTACCTCTACTAGAGGTTAGCACTTAAAATTAATACACATTATATATATTCAATCATACACACGAATGATTTGAGTGATAAACCAGTGTCACTGGAAGTACCTTTAGGTTAGCTCTTCTATATCACCCTAGGATGGAATAGACACTAATTAATCACTCAAAGGTGTAATGATCATAAGTAAATTATTATATATACACAACTCAACTCGAGTTGATAAAAATTACACCCAAAATAGGGTCTGGACCATTCATTAATGGTGATAGGTTGTTGAATATAGTACAACTGACTATGGTAATAATGGGACTAAGATGAACAATAATAGTTCAACTAGTCAATTTTAATATCCTACCCTGTTGTGGGTTGGCAATTAGTAAATATTATACTGTGATCACTAGTGCAATTTATATTAAATAATTCTCTATTTTGGAGAAATAATATACACAATTATTGATAATAGCCTCTTAATTAGCCTCTATGAAACTTCTAATATTATCTAGAAGTATTAAATATTATTAGTGACCTCGCAAAATAAAGTCCACAAAATTCGTAGATAATCTCTCGCGAAATTTAACACCACAAAATCCGTGAACAATCTTGCGAGACAGTCACAAATTTGGCTGGCTTCTATATTAGCGCTGTCATTTCACGAAATAACACGCCACCAAATATCTGTGGGTGTGCATGAAACCGCTGACGTAGCTGAACTCAGTTGAGGGGGGGCTCCTGAGCTCCCACGAGGCAACACTGCTGTCTTTGACTGGCTGGCCTTTGTTTAAATCACACTGCACTAGTTTATTTAATGAATCCACTGGTTAACTGGTTCATCCGGTACTAAGATGACCAAATGTGGGTTCAAAGGATCAAATAATCCGTCATCCGGTTCGAAGATCACCAAATAATGTGGGAACCGACTTGTGAGATTTATATTTATTTAATTTATATGAATTTATATTTATGTTAATTTATATATTTCGATAGCAATTTGTATAATGATGAGTGGACTGTATTTCTGCAATAATCTCTTAATCTCACAAATCGATCCTCTACACATTAGGGGGGGGTTTATATTAATTGAATATATATGCAGCCAATCAAACTACAGTATTAACTACATACATTGAAAAGGTTCCTTATCTTATAGTGCAGCAGGTTAGTCCACCAGGTATAACTAGGGTGTAGACACCAAATTATCCTCTTTGAGGTAGCTTCCATCACCCAGTAACTGGTGCACAAAGTCTTGCTTCTTCGTCTTGACCTGTCAAAAGGGCGCTAGCTGTAAAGCCAGAATCCTATATATGACAAGTATATCAGAGAACACTGTACTTGGAACAATAAAGACCTGGCTTAATTACCTTTAGTTTGAGGCTATCTCGTGCTCTAACCGGCTAACCCTACCCAATGACATTAATGGCCACTAATGATAGATAATGGGTTTCGGAAAGAACACTTAACTTGATTTGATGACAGCGTGTTGAAGATGGTACACCTTTGGTTTCCATAACACTACGTCCAAGTAAAATTACCAGGAGCCGAATTTGCACCCGAGAGCCTCTGGTCTAGTCTCAACAATGGCAATGTCTAACACTCCATACTATTGACGCTACTGGCCGACATTGTCCAGATATAATAGGAGCCGAATTTGCTCCACGCGTCTCGGAGGTGACTACAACAATGGCTGACCCTCCTCCCTCACTGACGCCTGGCCTACATTGTCCAGATAACAGAAAGTGATAGAAGGGTCACATTTACTCTACTTTAATATTGATAATTAAGTTAATTTATATGAGATGTTTTATGATGGTAAAGTCCAAAGACTAATGTATTTAAGAATAATTCCCACCATAATAGGTGGTGAATTATAATAGTGTGTGGTGATGATATCCCGTTTTCTATAGACGGTAATTCCACTACAAGTTACGTTTTCTATGGGTTAACTTGTTTATACAATACAGCTATTATCTGTATGATATTATTATTAAATGGTGTCGGATTTTCCGACAGTCTCCTCAGAGTCCCTCATAACCTCTCAATGTTCCCCGTTGCTCATTCACGGTCCCCATACTTTCCTCACTGTTCCAGAACACCTCACATGTTCCTCATTGCTCCTTCACAAACCAAGGGCTTCATAATGTTAACAATACCTTCCGTATTATTCCAGTTGCTCCTTCACCTTCCATAAAGTTCCTTAATGTTTACTACAGCTCAGTTCTTCCACGTAGCTACGAGCGGTTCCTATAGTTATCGCGTGTTTTCCCCTTTGGACTTGAGTATTCTCAATGTCTACCAGGCGTTTCCCATCAAGTTATATATAGCTCCATTAAGTTTCACAAAGTTCTCTGAGATCCACATAGGTTCCTCACATTTCACAAAACTCCCTCACGTTTCATAACTCCCTCACCTTCACAGCGCCCTACATAACTCCTTCAAACCGACGAGCATGTCCAAAAATCGTCATGGGGGTTGAATGTGATCTGAACACGCTGTTCCTTATTTGAATTCTGGCGAACCCAACCAGCTTATGCTCATCTCGTACCCCAGACCATTCCCACTGTCAGTTTTGGTGAGGCTAGCCTCGAGCGTCGGACCTCCAACTTTGGATAAACAACCAGACAGCTAAAGAGACTTTCTTTCTTATAGGTACACTGGGGGATGGGAGCTACCTAGCCTTACCTAAGTCTGTATGTCGCCCTTCTGTCCATCTGTTTATCCATCTGTCCACTCATCTACCTATCTATCTATCTATCTATCTATCTATCTATCTATCTATCTATCTATCTATCCATCTACCTATCCATTAATTTATATAATTCACAATCTCTCTGCCCATCTCCCTGTCCATCTATCTATTCATCTATCAATCAATCTATCTCTCCATTGAACTATCCATCTATTTATCATCTATTCAGGAATCCATTCCTCTACCCCCCATGTATCCCTCCATATATCATTTATCCTTCCAGCTATCCATCCTGCCATCTATTTATCCATATATATATATATATATATATATATATATATATATATATATATATATATATATATATATATATATATATATATATATATATATATATATATATATATATATATATATATATATATATATATATATATATATTATTAAATATGACCGAAAAAGTAAGATTAATAATTCTAACACGAATTTTCTCAATCTTTCGTACATTTCTTTTCACGGTTGATGGTAATTCAAAAATCTATTCTCCAAAATTCATTTTTATTTCTAGTCTGACGCGACACTTGAGCTCGTTTCGTAAAACTTATTACATTTTCGAAGACTTTAGTTTAAACATACACAACTGAATAGAACTTACACATCTCCGATTTGTTTATATCTACATATGAATGAGGTGGATGGGGTGAGGTGGTATTTAATAAGGTATTAATTTCATCAACACAAGACAGAACACGAAACAATGGGTATTGAATAGAAGTGATTGTAGAAAGCCTATTGGTCCATATTTCTTGATGCTTCTATATTGGAGAGGAGTCTTGAGGTGGGTAGAATATAGTTGTGCATTAATTGGCTGTTGATTGCTGGTGTTGACTTCTTGATGTGTAGTGCCTCGCAAACGTCAAGCCGCCTGCTATCGCTGTATCTATCGATGATTTCTGTGTTGTTTACTAGGATTTCTCTGGCGATGGTTTGGTTGTGGGAAGAGATTATATGTTCCTTAATGGAGCCCTGTTGCTTATGCATCGTTAAACGCCTAGAAAGAGATGTTGTTGTCTTGCCTATATACTGGGTTTTTTGGAGCTTACAGTCCCCAAGAGGGCATTTGAAGGCATAGACGACGTTGGTCTCTTTTAAAGCATTCTGTTTTGTGTCTGGAGAGTTTCTCATGAGTAGGCTGGCCGTTTTTCTGGTTTTATAGTAAATCGTCAGTTGTATCCTCTGATTTTTGTCTGTAGGGATAACATTTCTATTAACAATATCTTTCAGGACCCTTTCCTCCGTTTATGAGCTGTGGAAAAGAAGTTCCTGTAAAATAGTCTAGTAGGGGGTATAGGTGTTGTGTTGGTTGTCTCTTCAGAGGTTGCATGGCGTTTCACTTTCCTTCTTATGATGTCTTCGACGAAACCATTGGAGAAGCCGTTGTTGACTAGGACCTGCCTTACCCTACAGAGTTCTTCGTCGACTTGCTTCCATTCTGAGCTGTGGCTGAGAGCATGGTCGACATATGCGTTAACATCACTCCTCTTGTACCTCTCTGGGCAGTCGCTTTTGGCATTTAGGCACATTCCTATGTTCGTTTCCTTCGTTTCCTTAGTGTAGACTGCAGTGTGGAAACCTCCGCTCTTTTCCATGACTGTTACATCTAGAAAGGGCAGCTTCCCATCCTTTTCCATCTCGTAAGTGAAACACAGCACGGAACTCCGCTCAAATGCCTCCTTCAGCTCCTGCAGATGTCTGACATCAGGTACCTGTGTAAAAATGTCGTCAACATACCTGCAGTATATGGCCGGTTTCAAGTTCATGTCAACTTAGACTTTTTGCTCGATGGTGCCCATGTAGAAGTTTGCAAACAGGACACCTAGGGGAGAACCCATGGCGACCCCATCTACTTGCTTATACATGTGCCCATCCGGGCTCAAGAAGGGTGCCTCTTTAGTACAAGCTTCGAGTAGTTTCCTTAGAATATTCTCTGGTATGTCAAGAGGAGTATAGGCTGGATCACGATACACTCTGTCGGCTATCATCCCGATTGTCTCGTCCACAGGTACGTTGGTGAACAGTGATTCTACGTCCAATGAGGCTCTTATCCCTGTGGCCCGTTTGCCCCGCAGTAAGTCAACAAATTCTTTTGGAGACTTCAGGCTGAAGGCGCAAGGGACATAAGGAGTCAGCAGGCCGTTGAGTCGCTTCGCCAGTCTGTACGTGGGTGTGGGTATCTGGCTAATGATTGGCCGAAGTGGGTTTCCAGGCTTGTGTGTCTTGACATTTCCATACGCATATCCAGGTTTATATTCCCCAATAATCTTTGGCAGGTGGAGTCTGGATTTCTTGGCGTTCACAGTTTCAATCAGTTTGTTGACCTTTGCTTTGAATTCGGCTGTAGTGTCCTTCGTTACCCTTTGGAATTTGGTTTGGTCAGAGCGTATGAGGTTCATTTTCGCTAGATATTCGTCTTTTTTAAGAATGACATATATTGGCGACTTGTCACCTCTCCTGACAACTATCTCCTTGTTCTCACGAAGGCTTTTAGCTGCCGCTTTGAGCTCGGGGGACAGTATGGTGCTTCTGTAATTGCCTCGATTCTTTCCTCCTTCTGCAATAAGTTCTGCTTGTAAGGTATCTTTGGTAGTGAAATGTACAGAAACATGGCTGTACATTTGAACTCTAGTATTAGCAGCAGCACATAGTACGGTCCTAGGCTGCTGTAAATATATTACATTCGAACTAACGGCGTTGCTGGGACGCAGAGAGAATTACCCAGCTGGCGACCAGAAGGTAAGAAGAGGAAGTGAGGCTACAGCTGGAAGTCCGGGAAATTCTCTGCACACATAGGTGGGCAGGCCCGGTGGGGGAGTCACATACTACAGGACTGAGCTTAGCAGTGTGGGCTCGGCCTTCTCCTCTCCCCCCTTGGGTCCAAGGCCAGATAATGGTGGCCGGTCTTGAGGCATGACTAGGAGAGCTCCCTGGGGGTGATATGTGATACCCTAGTGAAGGGAGCGAAGACCCACGGCGTGAGGTTATAGGATCAGTAGTAATCCAAGAATGGGTAATGTTTTATGGCACCGGTTGAGTTATTGCCCTAAACTGTCATGGTCATCGATGGAGACAAGATATCAGAGAGAAGTGACCAACAACTCCTGGCCTTCTTTAGTGATTGTGGTATATCTGAAAACCTGAACCCGACCAATGCCAGTACTTAAAATAACTCTTTCAGTGCCTGAGCCTAACCTAACTTAATCTAACTTTGTCTAAGTTGCTGTCTCTGCCTTACCATTTACCTAATGTTCTCTCATTCATATAATTTCCTAAATAATCCGTCATGTCTCCATGCACTTATGCAAGCATCTACCTCAGTTTCATTGTAAAATTTTACTCTTAAATCTAATCTTACCCTATTCCATTTAAATTTTAAATTTAATTGTATTGATCTATGTCATTTATTGAAATCAATTATTGATCTCATTTTGTTCTTTTAATTAAGTTCATACTAATTATAGGTTAAAAACTAAGCTAAATAAAATTTATTATCTTTAAGATTATTTTACTTTACAATTATCATTTGTCAAATTTTTTTATATATTCATCTTGACAGTCTCTACTGATTTTTTGTTCTCTCCACCAAACTTGTGTATCCTCCATGGCTATCTAGTGACCTTTATTCTACTTTTTTTTTTTTTTTTAGATATATACAAGAGTTGTTACATTCTTGTACAGCCACTAGTACGCGTAGCGTTTCGGGCAGGTCCCTGGAATACGATCCCCGCCGCGAAGAATCGTTTTTTCATCCAAGTACACATTTTACTGTTGCGTTAAACAGAGGCTACAGTTAAGGAATTGCGCCCAGTAAATCCTCCCCGGCCAGGATACGAACCCATGACATAGCGCTCGCGGAACGCCAGGCGAGTGTCTTACCACTACACCACGGAGACTGTACTTCTAATTGTTTCAATTCTTTTGTTTACTTGCATTTATTGTTGTGTTTTGCCATAATTATCCTCTAATTTTAGCAGACTTAATACTTTGTAAGCTTTTATTGTATTGTTATATTATTGTATTGTTGTGTTTTGCTATAATTACTTTCTATTTTACAGCAGATTTAGTTTTTATCTGTTCCTGTAATTGCTTATCTTATTGTATCGTGACATTATCTTATCTATATGCTTACTGATATTGATCCTGATCGAAATCTCCTGTCCCATATCCACACAAATCAGCACATTGATCATCATTATTGCAGGTATTACACAGCAAATCTTGCAAAAAACAAACTCCTAAACAGCACCTGCTTATCAGTTTACAACCAAAATGTTAGGTCACTTGGTAAACATTTTGATGATATAAATGCACTACTTACAGCACTAGGTACTAAATTATCTTTCAGCATTTTAACAGAAACTTGGCTAAGTAATGACTATACCCAACTCTACAATTTAGCTGGTTATAAAGCCATTCATAACTGCAGGCCTAATAAAAAAGGTGGCGGTACAGCAATATATTACAAAGATACCTTCACTTGCAATAGTGTTATTAGTGATAGAGATGACTTTTGTGAATATACCTTTGCCAAGTTCTCCAGTAAATCCCTTAAATCCTCCCTGACTATCGGTGCCATCTATAGATTTCCTAATGCCAACATAGCTTTATTCTCTGACAACGTAAGGAATCTTATCATAAACAACAATCTCAACAAAAATCACATCATTCTGGGAGGTGATTTCAATATTGACCTGGGTCTTCAAAACAACCCTCAAGTTGACTATTTCCGTAACAGCATGCACTCCTGTATGCTAATCCCCACAATCACCAAGCCCACCCGAGTCACTCAAACATCTGCCACTACCCTGGATCACCTATGGACTAATATAACAGCTCCCTTTACATCTGGGGTAATTTATGACAGAACAACTGACCACTATCCTACCTTCCTCATAGCAAACATTGACACACCACCACCAGAAACCAAAAAACTTTCATTCAGGCTACATAGTGAATCAGCTTTAGGCAATCTCTCTAATGCACTTCACAATATTAACTGGGAATCTGAATTTAATAATTCACAGGATATAAACTCATCAACTAACCTCTTTCTCTCCAAAACTCTAAGCCTCTACAACACTCACTGTCCCCTCCTTACCAAACAAGTAACTGATAAAAGAAAAAATAACCCGTGGCTCACAAGTGGCATAATCAAATCAATTAACAAAAAACATGAATACGAAAAGAAATTTAGGAGTGGCCTAGTTTCAAAGGAAGTAGTTAAAAAGGTACTTGTGGGAAAAACCTGCTGGGATTGATATAAGAGAAGACTACCAGGGACTTGTACTGAACTAAATTAAAAATTTACTGTCTGCAAATTAATTCAATTAAAATCTCTAGCTAGGGTTGTAAATCCTAGTTCCTCTTTTCCTAATGACAGACTGTGGGCTGTAAGGGACAGGTGGGGTGAATGACTTTGTTGATAGAAGTTCCAGTCCACCTGTAGACAGGGATCTCACATCAGCTTGTATTTTATACAAGGATAAGATTTAATAAATTCAGTTATCTGACTGAACACTGGCTCTGTTTAAATCAGGGATTTAAACATACATGGTCTAACCTGTGGTGTTTGTGTGTTACTGAGGAAGTCTTGGTTGTAGGGTTGATGTAAAGTCATGACTTGGTTACTGACTTTAATACTTAATATGATTACATGACTAGTTGCTACCAAGCTTGGCGGGCGTCCTGTACGCTCTTGTTTACCTTCTGTCTCTCTCTGGCGTCCCAGCCGCCGCACATAGAAAACGGATGGTACCATTTTCTGTGAACATGACATCCCTCCTTTTCTTTAAAAAGAATGAATACAGGATGTCTACCATGCTTGTAGCACAAAGCAAAGTTATTGACACAAAGTAAGTTATTACCATATCAAGAGATACTGCATACATTTAACATTAATTAAGCACACAAAGAATTTAAACAACTTAATCTTTTCCACAAAGGATTTCAATGTTAAAAATACATATGCAATGTTAAACATGAAAGAAACTGTAATACAAAGTTACAAAATATTGAATGAGATATCTGCATTATTCAAACAATATTAAATTTAGTTTAGCACAATAAGTAAATACTTTTCATTACATAGGAACACAATTAATCATCAAATCGTGTAGGGCGTTTAACATGACGTTTAGGACGAGAGTCCTTAAATGCAATAACATCCCTTGATGAATTGTTTGTCGGGTTATAACTATTTTTTTCTTTTTCTTTTGCACGACTTTGCACTTCATCATTTTCTACACTAGTTGGAATCACTTTGAAATAAGCCATATTACGTGTTATACTATGATCTCTATTACTAGCTGTTACCATAGTTCCTTTTACACTAATCACTTTATATGGTTTTGTATCATACGGCATATCTAACTTTCCCTCTTTTTTCTTTTTAACGAGAACAGTGTCACCAACCTTTATGAACTGTTCCTTTGCACGTTGATCATGAGCAATTTTCATTTTGCCCTTGGCTAGTGCATCCTTCTGAGCGAGACGTTTATCCGTTACCTTGGCTGGCATGACGGGTAGTGCGATTCTCATAGGACGTCCAAATAAAAGTTCGCCAGGCGACTTGCCCAGTGTTCCATGTGGTGTTGCACGGTAGTTCCTGAGAAAAGCATACATAGCTTGTTTCCAGGATCGTCCTTCGGCATGAGCACAGCGTACCGCTTTCATGAGAGGTTGCATGAATCTCTCAACTTCTCCATTTGCTTGGGGATGTAGTGGCGTCACACGGCGGTGTTTGAATCCAATATGCTCAGAAAAGTTGACGAAGTCTTGTCCATTGAATGGCGGTCCATTGTCTGTCTTGACAACTTCAGGAATGCCAAAGTTTGAAAAGATCTTGTCGAGTTTCGGGATGACGGCCTTTGCAGATGTGGAATTGATGATTTCTACTTCTGGATAACGTGAGTGATCATCAATGACTACCATCAAGTACTCTCCAGTTGGTAGTGGTCCGCAGAAGTCCATCGATACTTCCGTCCATGGTGCAGCAGGTAGTGGTGAAGGTTGTAGAGGTGTTGGTCTTGAAGTATCCACTGCAGCTTGGCAAGGGACACAGGCATCATGCATATCCTTTGCTTGACGATCAATGCCAGGAAACCACACCTTTTCTCGTAGCAGCTGTTTGGTCCTAACAAGACCTTGGTGTCCTTGATGTGCAAGCTTCAGAGCACGTTGCTGGAGAACAGCTGGAATAACGATACGAGTACCTCGCAGCACAGTGTCGCGTTGTTGCGTAACACTTAATTCTGTCTGGATGCGTTCAAGTGCTTTGAATGCATCTTGGTCAACTCCTGAGGGTGGGATGCGTGGAAACTTTTTCTTAGTCAATGCATCCACTGTTGCTTGCAGAGTTGGGTCCTCTAGGGTTGCAGTACGGATTTCATCAAGAGTAAGAGCCTTAGGGACTGCATCACAGGTTACAGAGTGTACATATTCCTCGGCAACTTGCTGATGCTTGGTGATGGTGAAACTGTTGGCAGGATGTCGACTGATGTAATCAGCGGGATTGCCTGCACCCGGCTTGTATTTCACCGTAAAGTTGTATGGTTGCAGACGAAGAGCCCATCTCTCAATGCGAGCTGGTGGTTTGGACTTTGGATTATTGAAGATGGTCTCCAACGGTTTGTGGTCAGTGACTATCGTGGTGAAGGGTGCACCAAGCAGATACACATTGAAGTGTTCGCAGCCCCATACAAGAGCAAGAGCTTCCTTCTCTGTCTGACTGTATCGTTGCTCAACATCTGTGAGAGAACGGCTGGCGTAGGCAATTACTACTCTGGAATCTGGTTGACCAGGTTTGTGTTGGGCTAAAACAGCACCTAATCCAACAGGACTAGCATCCACCGTTAACTCAGTGTCCATTGATGGATCAAAGTATGCAGCAGTCGCATTCTCTACTAGTGCATCTTTCACAGCATCAAATGCATTTTGCGCGATATCGCTCCAGTACCATGATGCATTTTTCTTCAGGAGCTCACGTAGAGGCTTTGTAATGGTAGCAAAATCTGGAATGAAGCGAGAACAGTAGTTTGCCATTCCCAGAAAACTATGTACTTCAGTGGACGTTGAAGGAGGTGCAGCATTCTTGATATCTGCAACTTTCTTAGGATCTGGAGACAGACCTTTGTCACTAAGTACATGTCCAAAGAATTCAATTTTATGTTGATTGAACTCACACTTTGCTCGGCTTAGCGTCAAATTCTTTTCTCGTAAGCGTTGCAATGTTGCACGAAGAGCTTTGTCGTGTTCAGCTTGGGTACGGCCATAAACAATGATGTCATCAGACATGTTGTCAGCATTAGGTATGTCTTGCAATACCTGGCTGATGATGTGCTGGAATACCTCGGCAGCACTGTTAATACCAAAACTCAGGCGCTTGTACCTATACAGACCTCGATGTGTCGTAAACGTTGTGATGAAGCGACTCTCATCATCAAGTTCAAGCTGATGATAGCCCTTGTTTAAATCTAACTTGCTGAATACAGTTGCACCATTCAAGCGGTAAATCATATCATCTACAGTGGGTGTAGGATGGCGTTCACGCATTATTGCCTTGTTGGGAACACGCATGTCCACACAAATGCGTATCTCATCTGGATTCTTCGGCATTGGTGGAGTGACAATTGGGCTTACCCATGGTGTTGGGCCTGTTACTGGTTCAATGATATCTAGTTCCATCAGCCTATCCAGTTCGGCATCGACTTTCTTGCGAGTATGGAATGGTTGTCGGCGATGTGGTTGGGCAACTGGAATTACATCTGGGTTGATATGCAGATGTACTTTGCTATCAGTATAACAACCTATGGATTTAAATCGATCAGAAAATTCAGCAACAATACCATCAACATTGTTTGCAGATTCCACTGCTACAGCATTAGAAAGCTGAAGTAGCCCCAATTTGGTTGAAGTCTTGTAACTGAGTAAAGACTCCTTTGCATTCCTAACAACATGGAATGTAGTAATGAGCATTGCATTCTTTGACTTAATCTCTGCAGTGAAAGTTCCAATCACTGGCAAGGCTAACTTCGAAGCATAGGCAGTGGCTTTACCATTGTATTTTTCTAGCTTTGGGAACTGTTTTCTAAATTTTTTATAGTGGCACTCAGCCATGGTGTCAGTGTTTGATCCAGTGTCAATGAGAACCTTGAGACAAATACCAGCAATGTATACACATGTCTCTGGGTTGTTTGGAAGATCATTCCATTCTGTGATTGCTTGTACTCCATAAGTATAATCACATTCACTGTCATCTGAGACTGGTTGTAATGAAATGTTGTCTTGTACATTATTAACATTCTGGATATGAGGTGCAATATTGTGTTTACCACCTCGACCCCTATGACCTGATCCTCGTACAGTGCTATTATTCATTGACTGTGGTTTCTTTAGTGCGGAACGACACATAGCACCAGAATGACCTAGTTTTCCACACTCATAGCACTTCTTACCTTGAGCAGGACATACATTATCTTGGTGTGGGTAGTCTC
Organism: Procambarus clarkii; assembly: GCF_040958095.1. Classification (NCBI taxonomy): domain Eukaryota; kingdom Metazoa; phylum Arthropoda; class Malacostraca; order Decapoda; family Cambaridae; genus Procambarus; species Procambarus clarkii. The sequence continues at coordinate 22,099,136 of NC_091187.1, forward strand.
CTCCACAATTGTAACATTTATTGTTGACACCCTCTGATGTGGGTCGTTGTGACTGCTTGAGCCTTGTTCCTTGACCCCAGTTGTGACGTGGTTCTCGGCTAAATTTACTGTTAGGTTTGGCATGTCTTCTTTGATTACGATGTCCTCCCTGAACTTTACATACCTCATCACTGTTAGTAACAGTGGCAGAACCGTTATTGGCACTGCACTCCATGACACAAGCATCACGTGCAGCATCTTCCATTCGACGAGCCATATCCAGTATCTTGGTAAGAGAACTGTCATCATCAACAAGTTCTAGAGCTCTTCGACGAAGACGTGTAGATGTGCATGATTCAATTATTTGCTGTTTGATTTCTTTGTCAACATCAGCAAACTCACAATGGGCTGCTAAACCCTGCAGACGTGTGTGGTATTGATCCACAGTTTCATTAGAGAGTTGTTTTGCTCTCCTGAAATGCATAATTTCCATAGCAGTATTTTGCCTTGGTTTGAAATGCTCTGTTAGTTTGGCTTTGGCAGTGTCATAATCTTTGGCACCACCAGTGTCTTTCAGTGTGTCAAAGATGTCACAAACTCTATCACCTGCATAATGAAGTAGAAAGGCACGCTTTCTTTCAGCACTTTTGATGTCAGAAACTATCAACAAATTTTCAAACCTTTTAAGCCATTTGACCCACCTCTGTGACAGGTTTGTCTGGTCACAGTCAGGATCAAATGCAGGAAACTGAGGTATATTTGCCATTTTTACTGAATAAATGTAACTTATCACTTAAATGTTCCTCAGAATATTAAACACTTACTGCACTGTATATGTTAGTCAAGAATTCACTGTAATTACTTTAATTTTGCAAAGCACACAAGCATTTTAATGCAAAAGTTCACAACAGTGCACAATATAGCAGCAACTGACTTCTTACCTAGCCCTTGTGTACATGTGTTGTTCCTACTCACAGCAGCAGCACAGCAGTTGGCACGGCAGTTGGTACAGCAGTTGGTACGGCAGCAGTTGGTACAGCAGTTGGTGCAGCAGTTGGTGCAGCAGTTGGTACAGCAGTCAATTCAGTGTGATGAATTTTGTAGCACGAAGCGTCGTTTCGTAACCAAAACATCAGGTTTTGTACACATCAAAGCGTCGTTTCGTACACAACGTCGGCAGATTCCTCAGTACACAGTTTCTTCAGCACAGCTTGGGTAGCACACAGCATCGGTTAGCACACAGCATCGTTTAGCACACAGCATCGGTTAGCACACAGCATCGGTTAGCATACAGCATCGGGTATGGCGCTCACAGCTTCTCTTCCTCCTCCAGGCAGCATGCTTCTCCCTTGTGTTTGAAACTGAACAAATACCTGCGTTCACAGTTCATCCTCGTCGCCAATGTGGTGTTTGTGTGTTACTGAGGAAGTCTTGGTTGTAGGGTTGATGTAAAGTCATGACTTGGTTACTGACTTTAATACTTAATATGATTACATGACTAGTAGCTACCAAGCTTGGCGGGCGTCCTGTACGCTCTTGTTTACCTTCTGTCTCTCTCTGGCGTCCCAGCCGCCGCACATAGAAAACGGATGGTACCATTTTCTGTGAACATGACATAACCTAGCACCATAACTATTAACAGCCAATATGTACTTATACTATAAACAACAAATTAAATTGTAAAAGTATAATAAATGACTTAAATGTAGTCTAAATACTGTTAACTAAGTACTAGAAATTATATTCAATTAAATGAACTTAAATGATAACTTAAAAATAACTAAGCAAACAATTGAAAACTTAATTTATATATTCAAGTATATATGCAATGTATTTATTCATTTTAAGATACAGTTAGCTTGACTGAATCTTTTCCAACACTATGGACACTTGTGAGGTTTTTACTTATTGAGGCTGAATTCTTTTCTGACACAATGGACACTCACGAGTCTAGTGCTGGATAATATTCACAGCTACACTACAATTTTAATAAACGTACCGATGAATGAGGCGTTGCCTCGCTTTATTACCGACAGACAGATTTATAGAATATTAAAGTTATACAAGCATACAATTGGCCAACTAATACGCTACTGTAATAACCTTCAATATACTTATCTGAAGCCGGGTGCCTGTCTGACAAGTTTGCCAGACTGATTAACTCTCTTGTCGAGTTTAGGCACTATATTTTGCTACAGCGTTGCTGTATGATGATCTGGTAGCGTTGCTACGTGATTGTCCCTGCAGTTGCAGAAGAATGATTGGAGTTGATAAAAGATTATGAATGAAGGTGGAGGAAACCGTGTCACTGATCTCCACTATACACTCTTATTTTATATAAATGTTCTAGGATTTTCCTTGTAGATATTGTCCAGGTACTCCCCCAGTTCTAGAGAGTGTTCACTGGTGATAAAGATAACTAGATAAGGTGTCCTAAGCCAAATGTTCGCTAAGGATCAGTCACTTGTTCACCGAGTTGTAAACAAACGTGAAGTGCCTCGAGGCATCGTCGTGGGCGCTTCTCGCTCCCGAGATGCTCCTCCCTCTCCCTTGAGAGGTAGCTTTCAATGAATATTGATTGATTATTTTTACAGTCTAGACTTATGATTGAAATAAGATGTGATTATAATATAATTAGATATAAGATTTAAAGATTATAAGTAGTATTTGATAGCACCACTGATTCTTATTAAGGATTCGATATTATCCCTACCGGATGTTGAATAAATGTTCCAATAGTTTTTTAATTAACAAATCCTTCTAGAAGCTTCTGGATCCTTGAGAGATCATGTACAAAGTCACGTAGGCATCAAAAGGGCCCTGTTGCGTACGTGTTCATGGTGACATTGTCATCCAGGATCAAGCTATATAATGAATCTATAATGATTCTAATATGATTTTGATACAGTTTAGATATGATTTTGATATGATATAGAAATGATATAGAATTTATACATTTCTTAGATGATTATTAGATATGGTGGGTAAAAATTTCCCACAGTACTCATTAGTGCTTACCAGTATCATAAGAAAAGCAAAACTTTCATATTATGAGACTAGATTCAAAGAAGCAAAAGGCAACATGAAAAGCACATGGAATACCATCTCTAATATCCTAGGAACTAAACAACACTCCCACAACCAGATAACACTCTCTAAGGATGGCCTTACACCGTCATCTGACTTAGAAATGGCGAATGAATTTAATAGCTTCTTTTCATCGATTGGTGCTAACCTTGCAAGTAAAATCCCACAGACTCAGACACATATCTCTCTGGCAGCTATCCAAACTCTCTTCTCCTCTCACCAGTCAGCCCAACAGATGTTGTGTCCATCATACACTCACTAAAAACCAAAGCTGGGAACATCAGTGAAATCCCATCCATTGTATACAAGAGCGCCTCCCATGCCCTTGCGCCACCTATAGCTCTGCTGTTCAACAAATCCCTTGAGTGTCATACCTTCCCTGATATCCTTAAAAAAGCAAGAGTAACGCCAGTTCATAAAGGAGGTAATCCGGCAGACATAAACAACTATAGACCAATATCGAACCTACCCATACTATCAAAAATATTTGAAAAATTTTTCTACAAACAGCTCTACTCCTATCTCGTAAAATTCGACATTCTTAGCCCCTGTCAGTTTGGCTTCCACTCTCAAAAGAGTACCAACGATGCAATTATTAGTCTCCTTGATATAATTTACTCAGCCCTTGACAAAAATGAGTTTCCAATTGGACTCTTCATTGACCTGAGAAAGGCCTTCGATACTGTTAATCACGATTACCTCTTATGTAAACTCCATCATTATGGAATCCGAGGCCATGCACTGGACTATATCCAATCCTATCTTAGTGATAGACACCAATGTGTAGCCATCAATAATATAATCTCTCCCATTCTACCAATAACCGTTGGAGTGCCACAGGGCAGCATCTTGGGACCTCTTCTATTTCTTATATACATTAATGATCTGCCTAATGTCTCTAACATTCTGAAACCTATTTTGTTTGCTGATGATACTACCCTCATCTACTCCAACCCCAACCCACATACACTAAATGATGTTGTTAATAATGAACTAAAAAAAGTCCACTTATGGATGTCAACCAACAAACTAACACTTAACATAGAAAAGATCTACTACATCCTATTTGGAAGCAAATCTACAAATGCAATTCAGCTTCAGATTGACAATGTAAACATTAGCAATGAAAATGATGGAAAGTTTCTTGGTATATTCCTAGACAAGAGACTCAACTTCAGTACCCACATACAACACATAACTAAGAAAGTCTCTAAAACAGTTGGTATACTCTCCAAAATCAGATATTATGTACCTAACTCTGCTCTCATCTCTCTATATTATGCACTAATCTATCCCTATCTCAACTATGGTATCTGTGCATGGGGTTCAACCACTGCAAACCACCTCAAGTCCATCATCACCCAGTAAAAATCTGCTATCAGAATAATATCAAATTCTGCTTTCAGACAACACACAGCCCCCTTGTTTAACTCCCTAAACATGCTAAACATAATCTCACTCCACAAATTCTCTTGTGTCAACTACATTTACAAAACCCTGTTCTTAAATGCAAATCCTTGTCTGAAACTCTTCCTGGACAGATGTAATAGGACCCATTATCACCACACCAGAAATAAATATCTCTTTGATATCCCCAGAGTTAAACTTAATCTGTGTAAACACTCTATGCAAATAAAGGGACCCAGTTTATGGAACTCACTCCCTACTGAATTGAAAAGCTGTCCAACTTTTACATCATTCAAAATCAATACTAAAAAGTACCTAATTTCATCTTCATAGTTTTTCACTTTTTGCCTTAAAATTGCACTGTATCAATTGCTACCCAATCTCCCAACCTTTATGTACCCAATCTGAACATCTTTACCATTGTGATCATTGCTGTCTTATATGTGCTGTCAATCTGCTGTATGGTGTCTATTAATCTTGTTTAAATTACTAATCAAGCTGTCAATGTAATCAATCAGAGCTTTAATATAACAATGTGCTTTAATACACTTACTAAGCTCTCTCATCTCATTTTTCTCTTGCAATGTATCTTTATCATTTATCAATTCTGATTGAAATTACCTACTTAAAATTATCTGCTAGATTAAGGACCTGCCCGAAACGCTGCGCGTACTAGTGGCTTTACAAGAATGTAAATACTGTACTATCCAATGTATTCTCACAATCCCAATGTACCTTCTTGTATATATATAAATACATAAATAAATAAATAAATAGAAGTGGGGGAGAGGGAAATGAGAGGAAAGTGGTAACAAGGGAGTGGGGGGATGCTACTCCAGAGACAGTGTCTGTGAGAGTTTGTGATGGTGGAATGAGGACTTGAACTCGGAAAATTTCTTTAGTTCTTTTAACCTTTATTCCTGTCGTGATATTAAGAACATAAGAACAAAGGTAACTGCAGAAGGCCTATTGGCCCATACGAGGCAGCTCCTATCTATAACGTTGTTGTTGTTGTTAAAGATTTAGCTACTCAGGACGAAGTGTCCATGTAGCACGGGCTATGGTGAGCCCGTAATTGAGTTTGGTGATATACAAGATAACCTTTTTCCTGTGATATTTGGGTCTAAGTTTAAAATGGAGGAGAGGACTTCTCCTTTTTCCCTGCTTATTTATCGCTTCTGTTTTAGTGCACTGGTTTTAATCTTGTTTTATTAACATTATCTTGGTGGCGGATGTAGATGCAGAATGCTCACAAATGAGTCCCATTCCTCAACAGCTTTTCTAATCATTGTAGTGGCGGTGGAATGTGCATCTAATGCAGCTGCTGTCGTTGGATTAATGTTGAGTTTGATGCGCAGGGCTTCAGTAGCTTCACATTCCAGTAAGTAGTGCAATAGTGGCGCCTCTGCTTCAGTTTCACAGATATGACACTCTTTAACTATTGGGTTCATTACCTCCCAGCAGCACTTGTAACCAAGTCTGATTCTGTGTATGGCTACTGCAATGTCTCTGGAATATTCAATTAGGTCGCCTGAGGAAGGACTTGCTTAGCTAACAGACCAGTGTAGTAAGCAGCTCATTCCTCACTCTGGGACTATTTATGAACAATTGCCTAGGCGCGAGCAAACGCCGAGACCCCAAAAAGTTTGAAATCCCCTCCACTAGGCCGTCGACTTTTGCCATTCGCCGAACGAATCTAACGAGTAGGTCCTGGGCTCTCACAACAATAATTTATTGTTGTGTGGTGCCAAATATTCAGTCCAAAACCCATGAATCAGTCTCAATTTAATTGTCGTGTGTGACAGATCACTTACAGAACCATATAAATGTGTGGGGGTGTAACGAAAAGACAGTGATCAACATAACAACTTGGCTTATTCAATAAAGTACTAATTACTACAACAAGAACGAATGAAATATCAATGGTTACTCGAAATCCTTCCTGTGACACTATCTATGACAGCTAGACACCAGCCCCTCGGACTGCATAATGAACTAACTCGAACATAAGGCGGGAACACAGAGGAATCAATCAAGCAAGCAAGACACAAATCTATAATCACACTGGCAACTATGACACAGTAGGTTATGAGACACGTCTCCAGTAACCTCCTAACTGTTCTACGCCTCTGTGCAGTCTACACCTGCAATAGCAGTTGCAATGCAATCAAATTAGTAGCCTGTCAAAGACACAACAATGACTAATGGGCTCACTAGCAACTCCAGCACCCTTCCACAAATTACTCCTTACGTTAACACTCCGTCCCATGGATGATCAACAATCAATAACAATTGATTTACGTTAATAACAAAGTAACATTTACGGGAACTTAATAAAACTTACAACTGTCACTAGTAACGCGGAAATTACACAACACTCTACCCGTCGAGCATTCAGTGAGTAAATCTCATTAATCCCTGTACTTCCAGACAGCTGATTAATCTCTGCACTAGTTATGTTAATTTACGTTATCGGCAACTATCGCTCAACGATAGTTAACTCTGATTGAATGTTTAAAGTGCTGAGAGAATGGTAATCACTCGTGATTACCCTTGAACAATTAATTACTATCCCGAAGATCAATAATTAATCAATTAAATACGCAACCTTTCACACTGGCTCAGTAATTTACATTAAAGGTATGAATTCTGTCTAGCCTTCCATACCAGACCAATTCAGGTGGCTAATAACGGTAATTAGGCACCACGTTTACGTTATTCTAAAATGACGTTACTCTTCCCACGAGTCAATCAAATGCATAGATTGACAGATAATCTTCCGGGCAGATAAATTACAACATTACGTTAATGGAACAATGGAGCCATTCGAGTGAGTCGATCAACACGGATCGAAGTTAATTACTTTGACTTCCTGAAACACGTCAATTACCCGTCCCACTGACCGATAATTACGACAGACAATACCTAAATTCTTGTCCGGCTGATGGCTAGGCTACCCTGAGACTACCGTAGCTGCTTTCAGGAAAATAATTAACCCAAACGTATCTTACTTTATTCTACTTGTTAAAGAACAAATTCTATCAAAGCAATGGGTGTTCCCTTGGTTACGTTATATTAATTGCCTCGCAATCACTTCACTGAATACTGGACTTCGATGTCTACCAACTAAACAGGAGAATATAAACCCAAGTACTCGAGTCAGCCGAGTTCACCCACGACAATGACAAATCACACTAACAAATCACAGTGATTTACGCTACAATCCGGTTGCAATGACAATACTGCAGAACACCTGTCATTAACACTCTGGGCATGAACACCCAAGAACACGGCCCCACAATGACTTTACTGAACTGCAAACTGCCCGGTGATCGGTCAACTCTAGCAACAATCACCGACAATTACAACCCCTTTGCAATAACACACACGACAAGTGCTCTAATTTCCAAGTACACTGCACAACACTTACTTACTGTTGCACCTGACCGAACTGTGCTCTAAATTACCCCTTAGAACATAGGTTCATACGTTGCAATCACCACAGTAAATAACACACAATAACACTGGGCTTCGTGACACAACAATCATATATATATATATATATATATATATATATATATATATATATATATATATATATATATATATATATATATATATATATATATATATATATATATATATATATATATATATATATATATATATATATATATATATATATATATATATATATATATATATATATATATTTTATTAAATATGACCGAAAAAGTAAGATTAATAATTCTAACACGAATTTTCTCAATCTTTCGTACATTATGCTTCACTGTTGGAGGTAAATCAAAAATCACTTCTCCAAAATTCATTTTTATTTCTAGTCTGACGCGACACGGGCGCGTTTCGTAAAACTTATTACATTTTCAAAGACTTCACAAATACACAACTGATTAGAACTTGCGTTTCCCTGATTTTATATCTACATTTGAGTGAGGTGGGAAGGGTGATGTGGCATTACTTTTGAGTGAGGTGGGAAGGATGATGTGGCATTAGAGGATATTAATAGGGTATTAAAAGTATCAACACAAGACAGAACACGAAACAATGGATATTGAATAGAAGTGTTTGTAGAAAGCCTATTGGTCCATATTTCTTGATGCTTCTATATTGGAGCGGAGTCTTGAGGTGGGTAGAATATAGTTGTGCAATAATTGGCTGTTGATTGCTGGTGTTGACTTCTTGATGTGTAGTGCCTCGCAAACGTCAAGCCGCCTGCTATCGCTGTATCTATCGATGATTTCTGTGTTGTTTACTAGGATTTCTCTGGCGATGGTTTGGTTATGGGAAGAGATTATATGTTCCTTAATGGAGCCCTGTTGTTTATGCATCGTTGAACGCCTAGAAAGAGATGTTGTTGTCTTGCCTATATACTGGGTTTTTTGGAGCTTACAGTCCCCAAGTGGGCATTTGAAGGCATAGACGACGTTAGTCTCTTTTAAAGCGTTCTGTTTCGTGTCTGGAGAGTTTCTCATGAGTAGGCTGGCCGTTTTTCTGGTTTTATAGTAAATCGTCAGTTGTATCCTCTGATTTTTGTCTGTAGGGATAACGTTTCTATTAACAATATCTTTCAGGACCCTTTCCTCTGTTTTATGAGCTGTGGAAAAGAAGTTCCTGTAAAATAGTCTAATAGGGGGTATAGGTGTTGTGTTAGTTGTCTCTTCGGAGGTTGCATGGCTTTTCACTTTCCTTCTTATGATGTCTTCGATGAAACCATTGGAGAAGCCGTTATTGACTAGAACCTGCCTTACCCTACAGAGTTCTTCGTCGACTTGCTTCCATTCTGAGCTGTGGAATGGAAGCAAGTCGACGAAGAACTCTGTAGGGTAAGGCAGGTTCTAGTCAATAACGGCTTCTCCAATGGTTTCATCGAAGACATCATAAGAAGGAAAGTGAAAAGCCATGCAACCTCCGAAGAGACAACTAACACAACACCTATACCCCCTATTAGACTATTTTACAGGAACTTCTTTTCCACAGCTCATAAAACAGAGGAAAGGGTCCTGAAAGATATTGTTAATAGAAACGTTATCCCTACAGACAAAAATCAGAGGATACAACTGACGATTTACTATAAAACCAGAAAAACGGCCAGCCTACTCATGAGAAACTCTCCAGACACGAAACAGAACGCTTTAAAAGAGACTAACGTCGTCTATGCCTTCAAATGCCCACTTGGGGACTGTAAGCTCCAAAAAACCCAGTATATAGGCAAGACAACAACATCTCTTTCTAGGCGTTTAACGATGCATAAACAACAGGGCTCCATTAAGGAACATATAATCTCTTCCCATAACCAAACCATCGCCAGAGAAATCCTAGTAAACAACACAGAAATCATCGATAGATACAGCGATAGCAGGCGGCTTGACGTTTGCGAGGCACTACACATCAAGAAGTCAACACCAGCAATCAACAGCCAATTATTGCACAACTATATTCTACCCACCTCAAGACTCCGCTCCAATATAGAAGCATCAAGAAATATGGACCAATAGGCTTTCTACAAACACTTCTATTCAATATCCATTGTTTCGTGTTCTGTCTTGTGTTGATACTTTTAATACCCTATTAATATCCTCTAATGCCACATCATCCTTCCCACCTCACTCAAAAGTAATGCCACATCACCCTTCCCACCTCACTCAAATGTAGATATAAAATCAGGGAAACGCAAGTTCTAATCAGTTGTGTATTTGTGAAGTCTTTGAAAATGTAATAAGTTTTACGAAACGTGCCCGTGTCGCGTCAGACTAGAAATAAAAATGAATTTTGGAGAAGTGATTTTTGATTTACCTCCAACAGTGAAGCATAATGTACGAAAGATTGAGAAAATTCGTGTTAGAATTATTAATCTTACTTTTTCGGTCATATTTAATAAAATATGTCTACAGGAAAGACTGCTACCAAAATATATATATATATATATATATATAATTACTGCTAACACATGTAGCCTAAAGCTGTCAAGCGTTAATGAGAACACTAAGGAGAACACAACTCCTTAAACCATGTGGGTGAGTGATTTAGCGATCCCACGGATGAATATATTACATGGACATCCCTCTCAGTCCTTGGCTAATCTATGTATACTATGTTCTCGTAAGTACCACACACACACAATATGTACGTCTGTCTACACAAGACATAAGTCCCTCTGGACTGACAAAATGTCAACAAAGGTAATAATCTCAAGCGTTCACATTTCACCCCACCTCTACAGGTTCTTAGTGACAAGGCGACGGAACACCTGACCTTGAATTCAGGCTTAGAGAATATAAATCACCAGAATACACACTAGGTACTTATGCATTTATACAACCGGCTACCCACACACTCACACAATCGTCCTACCATACATCAGGCACCCACGGTAGCTATCTTCTCACGGTGCGGTAGATGGTGGTAGGTGGGTATAGGTGGCGGGTGGTAGGCTTAAGTGGCGGCCTCCCACCTCCCGAGCAAGCGTAGCGCTCTCAACACTTTGGCGCCAAAACACTGATTCGAGATTTCCACGAATTTCTGTGGGAAAACTACCCCCTGAACACTTGGCACGAATTTTCCCGTTCCCTCGACTGCTACAAAACAGTAGCAGGAATTAGAACGTCTATAATCACTGGAGTGGGGATTTACGAGTCCTGTTGCAGCTCACATGCAAATTACCCACGATCCCAGATTTCTACTCACTCGCTCCCTATCTTTTCTACCCTCTCGACGATGACTCCAGCTGGATTCTGATGGGGCAGCTGGTGGTCCTGGTGGAGGCAGCAGTGGAGAAGTAGAGTAGGTAGTTATCACGACACCGTCTTGCCCAATTTGGCCGAATGGGCAAAAGAGAGTCAGGCAAGGGTGGCAGCTACTGGCAGAATGGCGTCTTGGGAAAGGAACACCGGCTTCCCTGACTCTGCCTCACAGGAACCAATCAGAGAGAGGCACACAACGGCCTACCCCTCTCAACCAATCAGAGACGGTACAGCATGGCCCTAGGGCAACTTTAAGATGACCGCCCAAGATGGCTGCTCAAGATGGACGCCTGCTGTTGCCATGGGACCCAGGGTAGGAGCGTGGGTGGTGACCCACCCGCCACGCTCGCACTATGCGGCTGGCTGTTCCCGCCCAAATCTTGTCTCCCTCCAAGCTTACAATAAAAAGATGCTATTGGCTATAACTCTGTCCACAGACGTGCTACCACGGCAACATTTCTGGAATGCTGATGAGTGGGGCTCTCACATGAGTCCAAACACAAGATGTTTCGGGTACGGGTTACCAAACTTAGGCCCGTGCACTTAACAAGTGCACTTAGCAAGTGCACTGGCCTCCACAGGCATGTTGATCTAGTGTAAGTGAGCTGGTGTAAACCCATACCCTTACAATGTCACCAACCGAGGTAAGCTTGAATCCAAGGGGCTTATGGCCGGAGGGGGAAGGAAGAAGAAGAAAGGGGAGGGGGTGATGAAACAAGGGAAAAGGGGAAATGGGAGGGGGAGATGAAACAAGGGGAAGTGGGAAGGGGAGCAGCGGTCGACTCCAGTGACCGTTACAATGCATACACTCGGTTTCTCTGTCTACACAAACCCATGCATAGTTGTATGTACATTCACTTCTCCTACCATCCTCCTTCTGTTAAGAAAAGGGTTCTCTTGTCTCTCTTCCTCTGCGCTCTACGCGTCAGTCATCCTCAGTTTCTTGATTCTGAAATTTCCTTTATTTACAAATCTTTCTCTCGCCTTGGTTAACGCTTACATTAAATCAACTGTGCCTATTCTCAAGCTATCAAAATTTCTTTCATCCCAAACCTGTTTCCAACACTATTAGCGCTATGCTCTGCCTTCCCTTCACATCTGAACTTTAAAGTCTCACTAATACCCTTCGTTCTCGTGACGTTGAGCTCGCCTTGCGACACATTAACACTCTTCGTAGCAATCTAATTTGCACTTCTCCTCCTGTTTCTAATGCTACTGGTGTCTACTCTATTGCCTGTTTGTCTTATCCTCTCCAATACTTCGGGGAAACTGGCCGTACACATAATGACAGACTTAGACTTAAGGAACACAAAAGAAGTGTTAAGTCTGCAGACACAAACAACGCTCTCTTCTGTCGTGTTAGGGGGACTCTAATCATCCTATTGATTGGTCTAAAATAATCTTTCCTGCCTCTACTCTTCACCGACGCCGTCTTGTCGACTCAGCTCTGATACACAACCTACCCAATATGAACCTGAGTCCTGGCTTTGTTGCTGTTGACTCTTCCCTCTCACAGTATATACGTAAATGTTCCAGCCTTCTTAACAAACGTGACCTGACTTAAGCCTACCCCCCTTTTCCTTTTCTTACCCTCCTCTTATTCTTACCTCGTCCCATTCTTCCTTCATCCCATTATTACATTCATCCCATTCGTTCCTTTCATCTTATTCTCACGTTTCACCTTACTCTTACCTTCTTTTAGGAATTACCTTCTTCCCTTATATGTTCGTTACCTTAAACATTACCTTCTTTTTTTTTGTGATTATTCTTGCACATTACCTCCCAGAAATTACCTTCTTCTCTCATCTGCGCCTCACCTCACACTTTCCTTATTTATTGGCTCGTTCCTTCCTCTTTCAAATTTTTACAATTTCCTTCAACAATTTCTGAGTCACGAGAAGTGAATAAAGGTTAGTTTGATTTATATTCCCAATTCAGTGAGGTTTGTCTTTGGATCAAACCTTTTTGAGTTAACTCCATTATTAATGTATATCATGAAAATTAACAACACTAAACCTTTAATATTTTGTTAAGTTATTTTGAATTTGTTTCTTTCCAGAAAGAGATGCAATGAACCTGGACGGTTCTGGGCGAGGAGCATTCTCTTCAGAGTTCGACCAACACAAAGACAATGAAACCAGCAGAGGACGAGGAGGGTATTCTGGAGGAAGAGAAAGAAGGTATTCTGGAGGAAGAGGTGGATCTTATTCTGGAGGAAGAAAAGGAAGGTATTCTGGAGGAAGTGGACGCAACCATCATCGGCCACAAAGAGGGGCTCAGAGCATGTCGGACTTGACCGCAGACAGCGTTAATGATCAGTCAACAGGAAGAAATGGCCAGAGAACTAGCCTAAAGAGGCGGGAACATCCCATAGGTTATAAAGTGTTGGAAGGAATGCTCGGACTGTTCCCTGATGAGGTGGTGATGAAGCTGTTGAGGGAGAAATCTGGGTATGATCTGCTCATTGATCAGGACGATGATGTTAAGCCGGACAAAATGTTCCTATTAATAAAGGTCTTGTCCCATGCATCAGAGACAAAGGCGAACCGAGAAAACCTGTATATCCTCCTAAGCAAAACTTTTAAGACTAAGTTCATCAATCAGCTGGTAAAGTTTTCTCTAACCTTTGGATTACAACAAGGTAATGAGAATGGCAATATATTTTATGATAAGCTGTGGAATGTTCTGCATGTTTATGGGAATGTCATGCCCAGTCTGGCTGCTGACCTTCTCCCTGCAGTGTTCGAAAGCTGCATCATGGTTCTGCAAAGGATGTCGACTTCCTCTCCGGACAGAAAGTCGATTCTGAATAAGTACAGAGAAACAAGAGTTTTCCTTGAACAACACAAAAAAACTCTGCAGATGTCTGGACATGCACAGAAAAAGACAAGACAGCGACACACATGTGAAGATAATCTTCAACCACCTGAAGATTTCCGGGAACTATCCATCTTGCCCACAGCTCAAGATCTTAACGACACGGAAAAGCCATTTCTTCGGAGGAATATTGTTGAGGGGAAATACTTGGATGTTAATCACTACCTGGATGTTCAGTTCCGTCTACTCAAAGAAGACTTTGTGAGGCCCCTCCGAGAAGGCATTAATGCATATAAAGGAAAGTCACTCTCTCAGAACAGAGATATTTGGATCTACAAGGATGTAAGAATTGTTGGATCTGAGATGATGAATTTTGAGATGATATTTTACATACAACTAAATCTACCACAAATGTTCAAAATAGAAAGTTCAAAAAGACTGCTCTTTGGTAATCTATTGTGTTTCAGCAGAGACAATTTTTGCAATCTGATTTTTGGATCAGTATTTGATCGAAAACCAGAAAAGTTAAAAAATGGAATAATTGGTGTGAAGTTTGAGTCAAATATTGGTGGAGTAAGTGATTCAGTGTTCGTCATGGCGGAGTCAAGATCATACTTCGTGGCCTATAAGCATGTTCTTAATGCTCTCCAGGATATCACAGAGGACTCATTCCCAATGGAGTACTTTATAGTTAACGTTCATTCATATATGGTGACCCCAAGCTACGTATCTCAACGCTCAGTGTATGATCTTAATGTGATGAGAAGCTCCAGTATGATGAAAGAGTCAGAGGCTTGCAGTAAACTGTTTCAGAATGCTAAAAGAACTATAAAACAGCACCCTAAATACTTGCCGAGTCTTGCAGCAGTGAGAGTGTTGCGTGATCTTCAGAACTGGCCCACTGAAGATGAACTTGGCTTAGATGCATCTCAGCGGCGTGCACTTAAAAGTGCTCTTGTCAGCAAACTTGCAATTATCCAAGGACCACCAGGTACTGGAAAGACTTTTATGGGTCTAAAAATTACTCAGGTGCTTCTTCACAACAGTGAAGCCTGGAAGAATGAGGATCAACCTTCCCCTATATTAGTCGTGTGTTTTACTAACCACGCTCTTGATCAGTTTCTGGAGGGAATGAGCCAATACACAGACAGTATCGTGCGAGTTGGGTCAAGAACCAAGAGTGAGATCGTTGATCGATTTCAGATAAACCAACTTGTTAAGACTCTCCGATCACAGAGAGCACTTCCAGCTGATGTGCACGAAATGAACAAACAGTTACTCGGGCAGGTGAGAGAGTTGGAATCAAAAGTTTTAGCTTGGAGAAAGGCCAGTCAAGAACTTTCCTCACCAAGAGGAATCTTGAAGCTCGATTTTTTCTCTTCAACTGGCATTATTCCTGATGGAGCACTTAAAGATATCAAGATTATAGGCATCCAAGACTGGCTTCTCGACCAGAAAGTGTGTGAAGAATCTGGCATGGCACAATTTGCCTCTGGGAGTAAAGACACCAACCCGACAAACACAAACACTGAATCTAGACAAAATAAAGCCTTATGGCAGGATGCTGAAGATCTTTTTGCTGTTGAAGAGCGCGACAGGATGTTGGATGATGTGGACCTTGTAGATCACTCGAACACAGGCGTCACAATTCAAGATATACTTGGTTATGTAATAAAAGCTGAATCGCTGGAGAGAGAAATAGAAGTTCTCGCAAGTTATAACACAACCAGTGTCAATAATCCCGAATCCAGAACACTCCAGTCAAAGTTATATTTCCTTCAGCTTGGCTTAAAGACTCCACCAATTAATGTAGATAAAGTGAAAGTTCTTGAGGAAACTGATGTTACGGACTTAAACTTTCGTAGCCGTTGGGCATTATACAGGCTATGGTTGAGTAGGTTGTCTATGATGGTCAACAAGAAGTTATTGAAAGCTGAGGACGAGTTTAAACGGGTGACTAAAGCCTGGCGAGAGATAAAAGACCAAGAATACCTTCACGTGATGAGACACGCCTCAGTAGTGGGGATGACGACGACGGGCGCCGCCAGCCACAGCAGTGTGGTCCAGGCTCTTCAACCACCCATAGGTACACAACACTCAGGTTTTTACTTCAAAACTCATCAAAAATCTTCTTCATAACCATAACCTTAGTGCACAGTTAAGTCACATGAACGGGATATATTTGTTGGGAAATTGAAGCAGGATGAAGGGGTGAACCTGTGCCTGAGGAGTCTAGGGATGCAGGTTCGAGCCCATCATACTACTACAATATTTGCTCATACCCATGCCAATTGTCATTATATTACAAACCATTTTGTGTTTTTATAACATATTGTACAATTTCCTAAGGAAGAAGTATATAGAATAGGAGAGGCTTTAAAGCTGAAAGACAATAATCTCTCATTTGATCGTTAAAAATCATCAGTTCAAACATTTAAGAATGAATTTTCAGACATTCATATACACACACATATATATATATATATATATATATATATATATATATATATATATATATATATATATATATATATATATATATATATATATATATATATATATATATATATATATATATGTCGTACCTAGTAGCCAGAACGCACTTCTCTGCCTACTATTCAAGGCCCGATTTGCCTAATAAGCCAAGTTTTCATGAATTAATTGTTTTTCGACTACCTAACCTACCTAACCTAACCTAACCTAACTTTTTCGGCCACCTAACCAAACCTAACCTATAAAGATAGGTTAGGTTAGGTTAGGTAGGGTTGGTTAGGTTCGGTCATATATCTACGTTAATTTTAACTCCAATAAAAAAAATTGACCTCATACATAATGAAATGGGTAGCTTTATCATTTCATAAGAAAAAAATTAGAGAAAATATATTAATTCAGGAAAACTTGGCTTATTAGGCAAATCTGGCCTTGAATAGTAGGCTGAGAAGTGCGTTCTGGCTACTAGGTACGACATATATATATATATATATATATATATATATATATATATATATATATATATATATATATATATATATATATATATATATATATATATATATATATATATATATATATATATATATATATATATATATATATATATATATATATATATTAGTATATTTTGGTAGCAGTCTTTCCTGTAGACACATATTATTAAATATGACCGAAAAAGTAAGATTAATAATTCTAACGCGAATTTTCTCAATATTTCTTATGTTTCTTTTTACTGTCGATAGTAATTGAAAAATCAGTTCTCCAAAATTCATTTTTATTTCTAGTCTGACACGACACTTGAACGCGTTTCGTAATAACTTATTACGTCAAGTCAAGACCCACAAGCCTGGAAACGCACTTCGGCCAATCACCAGCCAGATACCCACACTTACGTACAGACTGGCGAAGCGACTCAACGGCTTGCTGACTCCTTATGTCAATTGCGCCTTCAGCCTGAAGTCTCCAAAGGAATTTGTTGACTTACTGCAGGGAACACGGGCCACAGTGATAAGAGCCTCGTTGGACGTAGAATCACTGTTTACCAACGTACCTGTGGATGAAACAATTGGGATGATAGCGGACAGAGTGTATCGTGATCCAGCCTGTACTCCTCTTGACATACCAGAAAACATTCTAAGCAAACTACTCAAAGCTTGTACTAAAGAGGCACCCTTCTTGAGCCCGGATGGGCACATGTATAAGCCAGTAGATGGGGTCGGCATGGGTTCTCGCCTAGGTGTCCTATTTGCGAACTTCTACATGGGTACCATCGAACAAAAGGTCTAAGTCAACATGAACTTGAAACCGGCCATATACTGCAGGTATGTTGACGACATTTTTATACAGGTACCTGATGTCAGACATCTGCAGGAGCTGAAGGAGGCATTTGAGCGGAATTCTGTGTTGCGTTTCACTTACGAGATGGAGAAGGATGGGAAGCTGCCCTTTCTAGATGTAACAGTCATGGAAAGGAGCGGAGGTTTCCACACTGCAGTCTACACCAAGGAAACAAACATAGGAATGTGCGTAAATGCCAACAGTGACTGCCCAGACAGGTACAAAAGGAGTGTTGTTAATGCTTATGTCGACCGTGCTCTCAGCCACAGCTCAGGATGGAAGCAAGTCGATGAAGAACTCTGTCGGGTAAGGCAGGTCCTAGTCAACAACGGCTTCTCCAATGGTTTCGTTGAAGACATCATAAGAAGGAAGGTGAAATGCCATGCAACCTCTGAAGAGACAACTAACACAACACCTGTACCCCCTATTAGACTATTTTACAGGAACTTCTTTTCCACAGTTCATAAAATGGAGGAAAGGGTCCTGAAAGATATTGTTAATAGAAACGTTACCCCTACTGACAAAAATCAGAAGAACAATTGACGATTTACTATAAAACCAAGAAAACTGCCAACCTACTCATGAGAAACTCTCCAGACAGAAAGCAGAACGCTTTAAAAGAGACTAACGTCGTCTATGACTTCAAATGCCCTCTTGGGGACTGTAAGCCTCAAAAAAACCAGTATATAGGCAAGACAACAACATCTCTTTCCAGGCGTTTAACGATGCATAAGCAACAGGGCTCCATTAAGAAACATATAATCTCTTCCCACAAACAAACCATCACCAGAGAAATCCTAGCAAACAACACAGAAATCATCGATAGCAGACGGCTGGACGTCTGCGAGGCACTACACATCAAGAAGTCAACACCAGCAATCAACAGCCAATTAATGCACAACTAAATTCTACCCACTTCAAGACTCCGCTCCAATATAGAAGCATCAAGAAATATGGACCAATAGGCTTTCTTCAATTACTTCCATTCAATACCCATTGTTTCGTGTTCTGTCTTGTGTTTGAATTTAATACCCATTCAATACCCATTGTTTCGTGTTCTGTCTTGTGTTGGAATTTAATACCCATTGAATACCCATTGTTGAAAGTTCGTTTTTCACCCCATCCACCTCACCCAAATGTAGATATAAACCTCGAAGATGTGTAAAGCTCTATTCAGTTTCAGTTGTGTGTTTGTAAACTAAAGTCTTTGAAAATGTAATAAGTTTTACGAAACGCGCTCAAGTGTCGAGTCAGACTTGAAATAAAAATGAAGTTTGGAGAATTGATCTTTGAATTACCATCAACAGTGAAAAGAAATGTAAGAAAGATAGAATAAATTCGTGTTAGAATTATTAATCTTTCTTTTTATATATATATATATATATATATATATATATATATATATATATATATATATATATATATATATATATATATATATATATATATATATATATATATATATATGTATATATGTATATATATATATATATATATATATATATATATATATATATATATATATATATATATATATATATATATATATATATATATATATATATATATATATATATATATATATATATATATATATATATATATATATATATTAGTATATTTTGGTAGCAGTCTTTCCTGTAGACATATATTATTAAATATGACCGAAAAAGTAAGATTAATAATTCAAACACGAATTTTCTCAATCTTTCGTACATTTCATTTCACTGTTGGAGGTAAATAAAAAATCAATTCTCCAAAATTCATTTTTATTTCTAGTCTGACACGACACGAGCACGTTTCGTAAAACTTATTACATTTTCAAAGACTTTAGTTCACAAATACACAACTGAATAGAACTTACGCATCTCCGATTTTATATCTACATTTGAGTGAGGTGGAAGGGGTGATGTGGCATTAACACAAGACAGAACAAGATGTGGCATTAATAGGGTACTAATTTCATCAACACAAGACAGAACAAGAAGTGGTATTAATAGGGTATTAATTTCATCAACACAAGACAGAACACGAAACAATGGATATTGAATAGAAGTGTTTGTAGAGAGCCTATTGGTCCATATTTCTTGATGCTTCTATATTGGAGCGGAGTCTTGAGGTGGGTAGAATATAGTTGTGCAAAAATTGGCTGTTGATTGCTGGTGTTGACTTCTTGATGTGTAGTGCCTCGCAAACGTCAAGCCGCCTGCTATCGCTGTATCTATCGATGATTTCTGTGTTGTTTACTAGGATTTCCCTGGCGATGGTTTGGTTGTGGGAAGAGATTATATGTTCCTTAATGGAGCCCTGTTGCTTATGCATCGTTAAACGCCTAGAAAGAGATGTTGTTGTCTTGCCTATATACTGGGTTTTTTGGAGCTTACAGTCCCCAAGAGGGCATTTGAAGGCATAGACGACGTTAGTCTCTTTTAAAGCGTTCTGTTTTGTGTCTGGAGAGTTTCTCATGAGTAGGCTGGCCGTTTTTCTGGTTTTATAGTAAATCGTCAGTTGTATCCTCTGATTTTTGTCTGTAGGGATAACGTTTCTATTAACAATATCTTTCAGGACCCTTTCCTCCGTTTTATGAGCTGTGGAAAAGAAGTTCCTGTAAAATAGTCTAATAGGGGGTATAGGTGTTGTGTTTGTTGTCTCTTCAGAGGTTGCATGGCTTTTCACTTTCCTTCTTATGATGTCTTCGACGAAACCATTGGAGAAGCCGTTATTGACTAGGACCTGCCTTACCCTACAGAGTTCTTCGTCGACTTGCTTCCATTCTGAGCTGTGGCTGAGAGCACGGTCGACATATGCGTTAACAACACTCCTCTTGTACCTGTCTGGGCAGTCGCTCTTGGCATTTAGGCACATTCCTATGTTTGTTTCCTTAGTGTAGACTGCAGTGTGGAAACCTCCGCCCTTTTCCATGACTGTTACATCTAGAAAGGGCAGCTTCCCATCCTTTTCCATCTCGTAAGTGAAACGCAGCACGGAACTCTGCTCAAATGCCTCCTTCAGCTCCTGCAGATGTCTGACATCAGGTACCTGTGTAAAAATGTCGTCAACATACCTGCAGTATATGGCCGGTTTCAAGTTCATGTCGACTAAGACTTTTTGCTCGATGGTACCCATGTAGAAGTTTGCAAACAGGACACCTAGGGGAGAACCCATGGCGACCCCATCTACTTGCTTATACATGTGCCCATCCGGGCTCAAGAAGGGTGCCTCTTTAGTACAAGCTTGGAGTAGTTTCCTCAGAATATATTCTGGTATGTCAAGAGGAGTACAGGCTGGATCACGATACACTCTGTCGGCTATCATTCCGATTGTCTCGTCCACAGGTACGTTGGTAAACAGCGATTCTACGTCCAACGAGGCTCTTATTCCTGTGGCCCGTGTGCCCCGCAGTAAGTCAACAAATTCTTTTGGAGACTTCAGGCTGAAGGCGCAAGGAACATAAGGAGTCAGCAGGCCGTTGAGTCGCTTCGCCAGTCTGTACGTGGGTGTGGGTATCTGGCTAATGATTGGCCGAAGTGGGTTTCCAGGCTTGTGTGTCTTGACATTTCCATACGCATATCCAGGTTTATATTCCCCAATGATCTTTGGCAGGTGGAGTCCGGATTTCTTGGCGTTCACAGTTTCGATCAGTTTGTTGACCTTTGCTTTTAATTCGGCTGTAGTGTCCTTCGTTGCCCTTTGGAACTTAGTTTGGTCAGAGAGTATGATGTTCATTTTCGCCAGATATTCGTCTTTTTTATGAATGACATATATTGGCGACTTGTCACCTCTCCTGACAACTATCTCCTTGTTCTCACGAAGGCTTTTAGCTGCCGCTTTAAGCTCGGGGGACAGTATGGTGCTTCTGTAATTGCCTCGATTCTTTCCTCCTTCTGCAATAAGTTCTGCTTGTAAGGTATCTTTGGTAGTGACCTTCTTTTGTGTCTCGAGGTCGAATATGTCGTCCAACAGAATTTCCAACTCTACTTTCCGGGCCATCTCACTCGGTCTGGACATAACATGACAGTTTATGCCCAGATTTAGGAGAGTGACTTGGTCCTCAGTGAGGTTAATTCCTGCAAGGTTCAGGAAGCCATCTCTTGGTCGTGGAATTGCCATAGGTCCTCCATATAATGTTGTTAGTTTCTTGATAATCCTTGTTTCAGTGCTGAGGTGATGTTGGTCTGTGAGGATGTCGAGGTGTTGTTCAATGCGGGTACGGATACTTTCGTCGATGTTGCTATTTCTCCACTCGTTTGTAGCATGAAGTAGTTGCGTTTTGTTGTCTTTGATTTCATTCTCTGCCTTGTATATCTGATCACGAATCAGATCCTGGCGATATTTTATCGTGAAGGCTTGATTCCTTGCTGCTGGGTCGTGCGCTTTAATATTAGTATATTTTGGTAGCAGTCTTTCCTGTAGACATATATTATTAAATATGACCGAAAAAGTAAGATTAATAATTCTAACACGAATTTTCTCAATCTTTCATACATTTCTTTTCACTGTTGGAGGTAAATAAAAAATCAATTCTCCAAAATTCATTTTTATTTCTAGTCTGACGCGACACGAGCGCGTTTCGTAAAACTTATTACATTTTCAAAGACTTTAGTTCACAAATACACAACTGAATAGAACTTACGCATCTCCGATTTTATATCTACATTTGAGTGAGGTGGAAGGGGTGATGTGGCATTAACACAAGACAGAACAAGATGTGGCATTAATAGGGTATTAATTTCATCAACACAAGACAGAACAAGAAGTGGTATTAATAGGGTATTAATTTCATCAACACAAGACAGAACACGAAACAATGGATATTGAATAGAAGTGTTTGTAGAGAGCCTATTGGTCCATATTTCTTGATGCTTCTATATTGGAGCGGAGTCTTGAGGTGGGTAGAATATAGTTGTGCAATAATTGGCTGTTGATTGCTGGTGTTGACTTCTTGATGTGTAGTGCCTCGCAAACGTCAAGCCGCCTGCTATCGCTGTATCTGTCGATGATTTCTGTGTTGTTTACTAGGATTTCTCTGGCGATGGTTTGGTTGTGGGAAGAGATTATATGTTCCTTAATGGAGCCCTGTTGCTTATGCATCGTTAAACGCCTAGAAAGAGATGTTGTTGTCTTGCCTATATACTGGGTTTTTTGGAGCTTACAGTCCCCAAGAGGGCATTTGAAGGCATAGACGACGTTAGTCTCTTTTAAAGCGTTCTGTTTTGTGTCTGGAGAGTTTCTCATGAGTAGGCTGGCCGTTTTTCTGGTTTTATAGTAAATCGTCAGTTGTATCCTCTGATTTTTGTCTGTAGGGATAACGTTTCTATTAACAATATCTTTCAGGACCCTTTCCTCCGTTTTATGAGCTGTGGAAAAGGAGTTCCTGTAAATTAGTCTAATAGGGGGTATAGGTGTTGTGTTTGTTGTCTCTTCAGAGGTTGCATCCTCACACTGGCAATAGTTGCCACCATTCAGGCACAGATACTGATCGGATGGCTAAGGGTACACTTTTATGTAAGTCTGTGCTGTCTTTACTACTCTCCAGGCAGTAAGAACTGCTATAGAGAACGTAATGTTCCCTAGGTGGTACTATGATAACCTTCGTGTATGCTCATAGAGAAATATCATAAATGGAGGCACACTTAAACACAGTGATAAAATGTGCGAATTTACTGATGCAAATTACATGAACACACACAATCACAAGTAATACATGAATATGGAAATATGGATAAATAAGTCTGGAGATCGTCAGCCTCTTCTTCCACGACCTCCAACACTCCTTCAACTGGACAGAAAGACAGGAGTCCCACACTCTCTCACAGGAGGGCCTCTTCACCACGTCGGCGCCTCTCCTTCACTGTCCTGCCATCCATACACACTGTCCCCTCTGACAGTCCTGGACACAAGCTGCCTTGCAGCCTATTCTACTATTAAAGCATTAATGTCCTGTTGCCACATACATAAGTAACTATTGTGGCCTAACTAGCCTACTCACACAAGGGGTAATGGGAGGGAAAATGATCTACCTTACATTCCTGGCTCACGACGCCTGTCCCTCGATGGTGTGAGGTTCCCACGCTTCCTTGGGTCGATCCTTGACGATCCAGGGCGTTCCACAGGTCCTCAGGTGTCGTGGAGCCTTCGCGTCGTCGCCGTTCCAATCCCTGAGATTCAGCTGCCCCAATCCTGGTTCATCGATGGGCGCTGAGCTAATCACTATTTTCCCACACTCGCCCCTTCCACAAGGCGTTGCTCCTTGTCCTAGGCACGGTGTCGTCCTTCCAAGACCCTCAGTGGATGTGACCCGGTCACAGCTAGGCCTGCCCGCTGCACCTTCCAGACCTCAACGTCCAGCGGCGCCGCCCCAGCGTCGTCGCCGACTATTTTCCAAGTTTGGCACTTCTCTGCTCAATGAACCTGGTTCCCTTTTGCTTCCCAGAAGCGCAGGGTCTCCAATAACTTATGGTGGGCTGCGATGGCTAGTTTAATCCACTGAATAAGGCTTGTAGAGCCTCAAATCCTTGAGAGCAGACCGAGGCGCGTCCTGTCGCTTCCAAGGTCGGATCAACTCTGACGTTGGCGCCGCCCAGGGCACTCGGTGACGTCATGGCGGGCCCTGATTTGTCGCCCGCGACCTAGGTCGGCCAATCCGCAATCGGCTAGTGTCCCTTCCAAAAGGTCATATCTGCATTAGGGGATACTCTTTCATTTCATAACAGGGCGCCAATTTCCCTTTATTTACAACTTATAATGTAACTTCCTTCCCTTTACTGGCAGTCGGTCTGGTCGCCACATATATCATTAGACTCCCTGAACCTCAGAGAATCAGTAGGGAGAGCTGATATGACTCTTTAAGCCGGCAAACGAAAGAGATAGGAGAGGGCACCGTAACAATATATATATATTGTGATGGAAAAAAGAAGTGTAGGTCTTCGGCAGTCCTCCCAATGGCTGATGTCAACGCCTATCACATTTAAAACTAAAAAGATGACTGCGTAGCTGTTGTGTCCTGTGGCAAAGTAAGACAAGATTATAAAGTCAAAAAATAACATAAAATAAAATAGTGGTGACATTACTCTAAAATGGATAAAGACAAAAATGAAATTAACAGGTGCTGAGAATAAAGCGCTGGTTGTGAACATCCACTAATAGACAGAGCGTATATCAGATGGTTGTGTCAGCTTTGAGAGCACAGGATATTCTAACTCCAATGGCTGGTGCAGGCCCAGACATCGGCTAGGTAGATGGCGCTGAGGTGCAGAGGTGCAGTGGTGCAGACGTCGATTCACCAATCAGAAGCGGGCAGGCAGGAAATGGTAGTTTGGTGATCGGCGACGATGGAGGGGGGGAGGTGGAGCGCGAGTGTCTGATACGTTTGGGCCTGGCAAAACGTATTTGACTAAATGTGCACTACACCTACTTGTAGTATCTAGTTGTTGTAGATGTACTGAAGTAACATGATGATAGGAAAAAGAAGGCCAAATCTGTCTTGAAGGAAATTATCGTAACAATATTTATATATTTATCCATTTCATTAATAATGAGTTAAGTTCTTTTCATTTCAGTTAAAATTAACGTAGATATATCACCGAACCTAACCATCCCTACCTAACCTAAACTAATATAACTAAGTCAGTAATTCGCGTTCTTAACATAATATAATAATAATATTTCAAATAAACTAATTGGAAAAAAATAATTGAAAATAAAGAAAATCACTCGGCCTATTAGGCAAATCGGGCCCTGCACAGTAGGCCGAGAAGTGCGTTGTGGCTGCTAGGTACGATATATATATATATATATATATATATATATATATATATATATATATATATATATATATATATATATATATATGTCGTACCTAATAGCCAGAACGCACTTCTCAGCCTACTATTCAAGGCCCGATTTGCCTAATAAGCCAAGTTTTCATGAATTAATGTTTTTTTGTCTACCTAACCTACCTAACCTAACCTAACCTAGCTTTTTTTGCCTACCTAACCTAACCTTACCTATAAATATAGGTTAGGTTAGGTTAAGTAGGGTTGGTTAGGTTCGGTCATATATCTACGTTAATTTTAACTCCAATAAAAAAAAATTGACCTCATACATAGAGAAAAGGGTTGCTTTATCATTTCATAAGAAAAAAACTATAGTAAATATATTAATTCAGGAAAACTTGGCTTATTAGGCAAATCGGGCCTTGAATAGTAGGCTGAGAAGTGAGTTCTGGCTACTAGGTACGACATATATATATATATATATATATATATATATATATATATATATATATATATGTCGTACCTAGTAGCCAGAACGCACTTCTCAGCCTACTATGCAAGGCCCGATTTGCCTAATAAGCCAAGTTTTCCTGATTTAATATATTTTCTCTAATTTTTTTCTTATGAAATGATAAAGCTACCCATTTCATTATGTATGAGGTTAATTTTTTTTTATTGGAGTTAAAATTAACGTAGATATATGACCGAACCTAACCAACCCTACCTAACCTAACCTAACCTATCTTTATAGGTTAGGTAGCCGAAAAAGTTAGGTTAGGTTAGGTTAGGTAGGTTAGGTAGTCGAAAAACAATTAATTCATGAAAACTTGGCTTATTAGGCAAATCGGGCCTTGCATAGTAGGCTGAAAAGTGCGTTCTGGCTACTAGGTACGACATATATATATATATATATATATATATATATATATATATATATATATATATATATATATATATATATATATATATATATATATATATATATAAATGATCTCATATATAATAAAATGGGTAGCTTTATCATTTCATAAGAAAAAAATTAGAGAAAATATATTAATTCAGGAAAACTTGGCTTATTAGGTACGACATATATATATATATATATATATATATATATATATATATATATATATATATATATATATATATATATATATATATATATATATATGCGAACAAGCCTGAATGGTCCCCAGGACTATATGCGAATATAGTCCTGATGTCTGTGGGTGTGAGTTTTCATTCATATATATATATATATATATATATATATATATAGCTACTAGGTACGACATATGTCTATATATATATATATATATATATATATATATATATATATATATATATATATATATATATATATATATATAGACATATGTCGTACCTAGTAGCCAGAACGCACTTCTCAGCCTACTATGCAAGGCCCGATTTGCCTAATAAGCCAAGTTTTCCTGAATTAATATATTTTCTCTATTTTTTTCTTTTGAAAAAGTTAGAGAAAAATTAGAGAAAAAATTAGAGAAAAAAATTAGAGAAAATATATTAATTCAGGAAAACTTGGCTTATTAGGCAAATCGGGCCTTGCATAGTAGGCAGAGAAGTGCGTTCTGGCTACTAGGTACGACATATATATATATATATATATATATATATATATATATATATATATATATATATATATATATATATATATATATATATATATATATATATAATTACATTGTTTACAGAAAACACACATATATATAACAATCACTGTTCGTAGAGGTGCTGGAACTGGAAAATGGCTGCTCCTGAGTCTTTAGTTTTCGTAATGAGCTGATGTATGACCTTTTGGTTGTGACTCGTCTGCACTGACCACTACGCTATAAAATCCATTAATAGTGTAAACAAAATTTACGTAGGAAGAGGAGTCAAAATACGTGAAAACAACAGGAACAATACTGATTCCGCTGTTCAATCTGCTCATCTCTCGCTTCTCTTCTGAGATTTGCATTAATCACTGCCTGAAATATATAATAATAATATTGCAAATTATTATAAGTGCTTTTCATTTGTCAGCATTTAGTTAAAAAATCTGCTTATAGTAACAACGATCTTTTTTCAGTGATAATTGAAGAGGCTGCTGAAATTTTAGAGGCTCACGTGATTACGTCCCTGACCGGCAACTGTCAGCATCTTATTATGATCGGTAAGTAGATATTCAGGGGACATTTCTAGTCATAACTTCTTCATGAAGTTTCTCATTTAATCCCTATTGTTCATACTCAGGCATTCTGGAGCACCCTCAGTGATTGTTGTACACAGTTATTGTGTACAATTAATATTTAGCTTTACACATACATTGTTGTGTGCACTCAGTCACAAGTGGCTTTGCTTTGCTGCTCATTTCTACTCCCTGTAGTTTATTAGCGTCTCCACTCTCAGTCTTCTATCACTCCCACAATTACACTTACTGGCAACTTACCTGAGCTAGTTGGAGTTTCAAACCCTATTGTTTAACCGACCTCTTCCCAAGGACGTCAAGGTAAGGAGTAATAATATCTTATTCGAGCTTTATAACATTTATAAAAAAAGAACTACTCACACATCAATACCATTATATTACAAAATAAACATTATCTTACATGTAACCAATTTCAGGTCTACCTTACTACAGCTATTTTCATAGTCTCCTGTGGATGGTATGCTGGTAGCCTCGCCTGTAGAATGTTCAATCAATTTCTCTTACTGTCCTTAACACAAAGAAAAACTTTAAAGCCTCTTCTCGGCCAATATGTATGTATGTATGTATGTATGTATGTATGTATGTATGTATGTATGTATGTATGTATGTATGTATGTATGTATTTATGTATGTATGTATATATATATATATATATATATATATATATATATATATATATATATATATATATATATATATATATATATATATATATATATATATGTCGTACCTAGTAGCCAGAACTCACTTTTTGGCCTACTATTCAAGGCCCGATTTGCCTAATAAGCCAAGTTTTCCTGAATTAATATATTTTCTCTAATTTTTTTCTAATGAAATGATAAATCAACCCATTTCATTATGTATGAGGTCAATTTTTTTTTATTGGAATTAAAATTAACGTAGATATATGACCGAACCTAACCAACCCTACCTAACCTAACCTAACCTATCTTTATAGGTTAGGTTTGGTTACGTAGCCGAAAAAGTTAGGTTAGGTTAGGTTAGGTAGGTTAGGTAGTCGAAAAACAATTAATTCATGAAAACTTGGCTTATTAGGCAAATCAGGCCTTGCATAGTAGGCTGAGAAGTGCGTTCTGGCTACTAGGTACGACATATATATATATATGTCGTACCTAGTAGCCAGAACACACTTTTCAGCCTACTATGCATGGCCCGATTTGCCTAATAAGCCAAGTTTTCCTGAATTAATATATTTTCTCCAATTTTTTTCTTATGAAATGATAAAGTTACCCATTTCATTATGCATGAGGTCAATTTCTTTTTATTGGAGTTAAAATTAACGTAGATATATGACCGAACCTAACCTAACCTAACCTATCTTTATAGGTTAGGTTAGGTTAGGTAGCCGAAAAAGTTAGGTTAGGTTAGGTTAGGTAGGTTAGGTTGTCGAAAAACAATTAATTCATGAAAACTTGGCTTATTAGGCAAATCGGGCCTTGGATAGTAGGCTGAGAAGTGCGTTCTGACTACTAGGTACGACATATATATATATATATATATATATATATATATATATATATATATATATATATATATATATATATATATATACATATATATATATATATATATATATATATATATATATATATATATGTATATATATATATATATATATATATATATATATATATATATATATATATATATATATATATATATATATATATATATATATATGTGTGTGTGTACTCACCTATATGTGCTTGCAGGATCGAGCATTGACTCTTGGATCCCGCCTTTCTAGCTATCGGTTGTTTACAGCAATGACTCCTGTCCCATTTCCCTATCATACCTAGTTTTAAAAGTATGAATAGTATTTGCTTCCACAACCTGTTCCCCAAGTGCATTCCATTTTTCTACTACTCTCACGCTAAAAGAAAACTTCCTAACATCTCTGTGACTCATCTGAGTTTCCAGTTTCCACCCATGTCCCCTCGTTCTGTTATTATTACGTGTGAACATTTGATCTATTTCCACTTTGTCAATTCCCCTGAGTATTTTATATGTCCCTATCATATCTCCTCTCTCCCTTCTTTTCTCTAGTGTCGTAAGGTTCAGTTCCTTCAGCCGCTCTTCATATCCCATCCCTCGTAGCTCTGGGACAAGCCTCGTCGCAAACCTCTGAACCTTCTCCAGTTTCTTTATGTGTTTCTTCAGGTGGGGGCTCCATGATGGCGCGGCATACTCTAAGACGGGTCTCACGTAGGCAGTGTAAAGCGCCCTAAAAGCTTCCTCATTTAGGTTTCTGAATGAAGTTCTAATTTTCGCCAGTGTAGAGTACGCTGCTGTCGTTATCCTATTTATATGTGCCTCAGGAGTTAGATTAGGTGTCACATCCACTCCCAGGTCTCTTTCTCGAATCGTTACAGGTAGGCTGTTCCCCTTCATTGTGTACTGTCCCTTTGGTCTCCTGTCACCTGATCCCATTTCCATAACTTTACATTTACTGGTGTTAAACTCCAGTAGCCATTTCTCTGACCATCTCTGCAGCCTGTTTAAGTCCTCTTGGAGGATCCTACAATCCTCGTCTGTCACAACTCTTCTCATTAATTTTGCGTCATCTGCAAACATCGACATGTATGATTCCACTCCTGTAAACATATCATTTACGTAAATTAGAAAGAGGATTGGTCCCAGCACCGATCCTTGAGGTACTCCACTTGTTACTGTTCGCCAGTCCGACTTTTCGCCCCTTACCATTACCCTCTGGCTCCTTCCTGTTAGGTAGTTCTTCACCCATACTAGGGCCTTTCCGCTTACTCCTGCCTGCCTCTCAAGTTTGTATAGCAGTCTCATGTGCGGTACCGTATCAAAGGCCTTTTGGCAGTCAAGAAATATGCAGTCTGCCCAGCCTTCTCTGTCCTGCCTTATCCTTGTTACTTTATCATAGAATTCTAAAAGGTTTGTTAGGCATGATTTCCCTGTCCAGAACCCATGTTGGTGCTTGTTTACAAACCCAATGCTCTCCAGGTGCTCAACAAGTCTTAGCCTAATTATTCTTTCAAGTATTTTGCAGGGGATGCTTGTCAGTGATACGGGTCTGTAGTTAAGTGCCTCCTCCCTATCCCCCTTTTTGAAAATCGGTACGACATTTGCCTCCTTCCAGCAACTGGGCAATTCTCCCGACATAAGTGACTCATTGAAGATCATTGCCAGAGGCACGCTGAGAGCCTGCGCTGCCTCTTTAAGTATCCACGGTGATACTTTGTCTGGTCCAACAGCTTTATTTGCATCCAGTGTTGTCAACTGTTTCATTACATCCTCTGCTGTCACCTCTATATCTGATAGTCTTTCATCTTGGGTAATCTCTTCTAACAATGGGAGCTGCTCAGGCTCGGTAGTGAACACTCCATGGAATTTTGCATTCAGTACCTCGCAGATTTCCTTGTCGCTTTCTGTATATGCCCCTTCTGTTTTCCTCAGTCTTGTCACTTGGTCATTTACCGACATCTTCCTTCTTATATGGCTATGTAGTAATTTTGGTTGCTTTTTCGCTTTGACTGCAATATCGTTCTCATAATTTCTTTCCGACACTCGTCTTATGTTAATGTAATCATTCCTAGCTCTGTTACATCTAATCCTGTTGTCCTCTGTCCTTTGCCTTCTGTACTTCCTCCACTCCCTCCTGCTTCTCACCTTTGCTTCCTGACACTGTCTATTAAACCATGGGTTATTATATTCCCTCCTGCTTTTTTCCTTTATTGTTGGAATAAATCTATCTTCAGTCTCCTTGCATTTCAATATGACTTGGTTCATCATACCTTGCACTGTTTTTCCTCTAAGTTCTTCCTCCCACTGCACTTCTCCCAGGTAGTCCCTTATCCTTCTGTAGTCCCCTTTTCTGTAATCAAGTCTCCTTTCCCGGACCTCTTGTCCTTTGGTCACAATTTTAAGCTCCATCATGTAGTCAAAGGCTAGGACACAATGGTCACTAGCTCCTAGTGGTATTTCATGTTCCAACTGCTCAATGTCTTCTACATTCTGAGTGATAATGAGATCTAATAGGCTGGGCGTATCCCCTCCTCTTTCCCTAGTATCTTCTTTCACATGCTGTGTTAGGAAATTCCTGTCAATAACGTCTACCAGCTTCGCTCCCCAGGTCTCCTCCCCGCCATGGGGATTCCTCGTTTCCCAATCTATCTCTCCGTGATTTAGGTCCCCCATGACCAGCAGATTCGCTCTCATTCTATGCGCTAAAGTTGCTGCCCTCTGCAGCTCATCCATACATGTCTTGTTGCTGTCCTCGTACTCCTGCCTGGGCCTTCTACTGTTTGGTGGGGGATTGTAGAGTATCAAGATTACAATCTTCTTCCCATCCACTGTCAGAGTTCCATGTATGAAGCTTGTGCTTTCATTGGTACCCGGATTTTCCAGCTCATCAAACTTCCATTTCCGCTTTATTAGTAGTGCCACTCCTCCTCCCTGTCTCTGTGTCCTTTCTTTTCTTATCACCTGGTACCCCTCTGGAAAGATTGCATCCGAGATCATGCCATTTATTTTAGTTTCCACTATTGCCACTATGTCTGGGTCTGCCTCACTAACTCTTTCTTTTATCTCTTCTGCTTTATTGGCTACCCCATCAGCATTGGTGTACCAAACCTTGAGACTCTTCTTGGAAACTCGGGTGTCAGAGTTCCCCCTTTCACCAGGGGTCTGGGGGGAACTGGGGGGTGTCTGGGGGGCAAGTGGGGGCTGTGGGGGTGAGTGGGGGGGTGCTAGGGGGGTGCCTGGGAGTGCCTGGTAGGCGAATGGGGTCTGGGCATCTAGGGGGGTAGGAAGGGCATAATGGGTCTGAAAGTTAGGGGTCTGAATAGCATAGGGGGGTTGAGAAATAGAGTGAGACTGAGAGTCAGATAGAGGTTGAGAGGTTGGGGGGAAGAGGGCTACTGAGGGCGGAGAGTTGAGATGAGAATGGAGCATGGGTGCTGGGAGTGGAAGAGAGGGTATATTAGTTAGGGGGGAATCGGGGGTAGGTGGGTAGGTGTGTGTGTGTGTGTGTGTGTGTGTCAAAGATACATATACATAAGCACATTAATCATAATCATAATAATAATTTAAAGGAAAAACATAGCTGTAACAACCACAGTTTAAATTTAGAGCCTATTCCCTCCTACAAGCCATTCACACTCTGCATCAATAAATCATATATGGAAATTAATCTTTTTCTAAAAACACACACCTAGGCATTCATTGCATCACTCATGATTTCTTAATCTGATATATAAAATTGGTCACAAATAAATCTACACATCAAATGTTAATATCTACAAAAATCCATATCCATCCTTTGACTCTCCCGGTAGCCTGGGGCTAGATTCACAAAGCACTTACGCAAGCACTTACGAACCTGTACAGCTTTTTTCAATCTTTGGCGGCTTTGTTTACAATTATTAAACAGTTAATGATCTCCGAAGCACCAGGAGGCTGTTTATAACAATAACAACAGTTGATTGGCAAGTTTTCATGCTTGTAAACTGTTTAATAAATGTAACCAAAGCCGTCAAAGATTGAGGAAAGATGTACACGTTCTGTTGTTGTTGTTAAAGATTCGCTACCTGGAACAAAAAGTTCCAAGTAACACGGGCTATGGTGAGCCCGTAGATAGTTATTATGTACACGTTCGTAAGTACTTGCGTAACTGCTTCGTTAATCTGCCCCCTGAGCTATTAAACTACCTGCTATTTCGGTAAATAGTTAGAATATTATAAACATATGGGGTTTCTATAGAATCGCCTCACCAAAATGTACACAAATAATTATCTTATGCGCTCCAAATCCTAACGCAGATCCGATATGCAAGAAAAATCACATTATACTAAAATTACCACACGGGCGCTCCAGATGGCTGTAGACCCAGGCTACCTCCCCAGGATCACCCACTCTGTCCAGAGTCCACCGTCATGGTAGTTACGTATATTTCCTTCTTGTAACTATTTACTGGCCATCCACTATCACTAGATACCCTTTCATGACAGCCACTTTATTTCCTTCCACTATTTTTGTTTACACCCGATAGGTCCCGTTTTTTTTTTTTTTAAATTGGAGACTAGGAGAACTGTTGTTCACTGGAATTGTAGACAATAGTTACAGTTGTTCACTGTAAGCAGGTCATTCTGCAATAGGTGCTCTACTTCCATCCAAAATGCCTACATCTTCTTGGGTCATATTATGTACAGTTTTTGTTTGATGGTCTGGGATCCTCTAACATCTACATCATGGGATCATGACAAGGCATAAATTTGAAAACAGATCTGTTTTCCTGTATGATTCACACTCACTCCTTTCCATGGTATCCAACTGTGGCAAGATGTCATTTGCTCAAGGCTGTTCCCTGGAACTAATAATCTGCTTCATCACTGACCCCAACAAACGTGACAGCAGTCATGCTTGGACCACTCTGATATGTGTCTTGTTCTTGATGCGGTGACTCTGCTCTTTCATCTTGTTACTTCATGAAGTTGATATGGCATAATTTGCCATAGCAAGGCAGTTTGGGAGCGACATTTGCCATTATGCCCCTAACGCATAATGAGAATGGATATATAGCCAGCTTCCTTTCACTTTAGATTATACCCGTCTTGTTTAGTATCCAACTAATGCTCCCATTACCAACATTAGAAATGACGGGGATTTTCATTCATTACACATCTCTCTGATTGACGAGGGGAAGTAATCATACAGCCATCCTAACAGCAATCTCTTTCCTTAAGTTTAGGAGAGCAGAGAATATTGCCAGAGAGTTAAATGAGATTCCTTTGAAAACCCCCACAGCCTCCCCCATAATGTATTGCATTAGTATTTCCAGCATTATGAAAGAGGCCTGTCCGAGCAGCCAAGTATTAATTGTTCGAAAAAAAAGACAGGAAAGGTAAAAGAAAAGAATCCGAGGATTACAGATCCTCGTATTCTTCAGCTGACCATCACCCAAGAAAGATACAGAGACTACATTTCCCCATACCTAAGCCATGCACGACGATAAGTCAACCAACAAACATACCAGCAACCTCGATCCATATAGTTGTCCATACGGAAGAAAAACCAGTTCTCGTATTTAATATTATTGCATCATATAAATGCTATTTGGACCAGAGTAAGAAGATAAACAGTGTCAGCTTCTCTTGTAGCTAGTTCAATAAATAGCTACAAGTGAAGAAGACAATGTTTCTAAAGTAACTACCCACCACCAGAGTGTCTACACACATCCATGATGAGCATGACTCCTCCTCCACACCCTAGTAGTCCTATCTGTTGTTGGTACATGTGTCACCGTGGAATGAATGAAGAAGCTGCCGCAGTTGTGTTCAAATATATAAATAAATGTATTTTTCAGCAACTCTAAGGACCGGTCAGAGTTTGAGCTACTTAATCTTTAAGTGCTAATTTACGTTGCATATGGTGAACACGGGTTCTTAACTTGGTTCCAACTTGCTGTCCTTGCTGCCATAGTGTTAAGATGAGCTTCGAGGAGCACTGCGATCCCGCATCTAGGGAATACGTCGAAATGATCCTCTTCTATAGGAAGTTACAATGAGAGATAATGAACGTCTATGAACAAAGATTAAATGCAAAGCTAAAGTGCATTTACATGCATAATTTTGCATGCACATTTTTTCTGTTTCCTTGGATGTAGGACCTCTGTGTTTTAACACATCTGGTGTCTTGTAGCCAGAAACAGCATTGACAGATGTCAATCAATCCAGTGTTCGTCAATAAAAGTTATTGTCAATAGATAATGAATTTAATTTAGACATGTTTGTTCATCTGTGAGACTCTTATCATTTAATTGACAATTAATGGAATGCGATAATTTTTGGTTTTCATGTCTATTAATTTTCCTCTTTGCATATATCTTGTTCATAACATTAACAAGCCTCTGGGAGAGGAAAACATTGGAGGACTATGACAATTACCTTTGATTTGAAGCAAACACTCACACTCATCTACCAGGTGAATCAACTGTATCTATTTCAATTATTTGCCTCAATCTAATAAAATCTCCACAAACTCAATATATATGTACTTTTGATGTGGGTAACCTTTGCTGAGAAATGTGATTTGTGTCATAACTTAATTTTAAAATACTTCAGAACCATAATATCGTCCCTTTTGAAATAATAGTTTCTAAAGGAAAATAAATTTATCCTGGGAGGTTTTAAATAAATGCAGCAATTCCAAAAGACATTACAAAATATTGGAATTGTTCCCTGAACATCAATAAGATGATACTAAACTAGAGTAATGTTAGCAACACTTGTCCTTGGGGTAATATGTTCAGCTCAGAGTCCTAAACCGTTCTTTCATTCTGTTAAAACTGGACATTTATTTCTTAGTCTTGAGGTTTGTTTTCTATGTGACTGAAGGACTTGCAATGAGTTGGATATTTTAATTTAAGGTGTTTTAATCTTCTTTCTGCCTTAAAACTATTATTAGTTTCGTATCCACCTGTATTTACTTTCTTTGTATCTTTTATATAATTATATTATTCATAAATGTCCTAATTTCACCCACTGAAATAGATTGAATGGAATGATCAACAACACTTGATGCATTAAAGACTATTTCCTCTGTGTACAGGTGACCATCAGCAGCTTCAGCCGAGTGCAACAGTATATGAACTTGCTAAAAAGTTTGGATTAGAGACTTCACTCTTTGAGCGCATGATAAAAAACAATATGGCGTAAGTGTTTCCATTTCAGTTTTGTTCATATATTTATATTTTAGGTATTGGTGTCATAATATGATCTGTAGAAGCATTGTATTGTTGTCAACAGCTGCATCTGGTTTAGCTCTAACACAGTTGGATCACACACCACAGAGTCGGGCCTTGCAGTCTTCCTGACATAAAGGGATCTCACTCTGAAGTCAGATCTCGTCACGACCCTGACTTAATGAAATAACACCACTAAGGTAAAACCTTGTCGTTATCGTGACGCAGTGGGATCACACTATGGGGTTAAACCTAGTGTGAAAGTTTCATAAAATGGGATCACAACATGGGATTAGCTCTTGCTACGAATCTGCATGTATCATATCTTGCTACAACCCATAATGACGTTATAACACTGGTCACAATAGAATCACATCATGAAGTTAGAATTTACCACAACCCTGAAACAATTGGGTCAAACCTTGCCTGTAACCTGACATAAAAAACAAATCCTTTCTGGAACTCATAACATGATCCTTCCAATCACGTCTCCTGTATATTTTGAGAGGAATTCTCTCCTCATCCACCATAACTAACTCTGGCATGTGGTGCACGTTTTTCCGGATTGCAACACACAGGCAACAGAGACTCCGATAGCGTCCATGAGGAACAGTCATCTTCGTGACCACATATGACACCTTTCCTACAGCAGGTGGCCAACAACTATGAACTTCGGGGTAATGGAGCTCCACACACACTGTGCACACTGTACGCTTCACTGAACTCACCTGGTTGCACTTCAAGCAACCGCTAATTGTAAATGGGAGGCTAGGATACCCCTAATTTCTCAGACTTCCAGCCTTAACACAACTCTGGCAGTGTTACTATGAATTTTGCAACTTGTTCTGGAACACACATGCAATCCCCAGAACTGACCCGCTGCCTCCCAACGTCTGCAACTTGTTCTAGCCTTGCTCACCCTCAGTTGCGTCCCTTACTGACCTAAATCTCCTTACTGACCTAAATCTTAGGTCAATCTAAATCTTACTGACCTAACAAATTTTCAAAAACCTGAAAGCTGTAGCATTAAACATTATGATAAATATCGTGAGGAGATATTTATATATTGAACTAATAGAGAAAGAACCCGGCAATGTGATGTTATATTGGCCAGAATACGCCTGGAACATAGACATATCTTGCAGCTCTCTCAAAACCCAAATGGCGAATACACCATGTGTCAACTTTGTGAAAGAGAAAACATGCACTCCCTAGAATATTATATTGTAGAATGTCCCATATTGACTGACATTCACCCTCCTGGGCTGAGGTATGCTGAACTCTGTAAATACCACATGAATACTGGATCACTTGATGATATATTGGACTTGTACTCAAGATTCACTACGTAATGCATTTGTTAAATAATGTATGTGATGTAACTATAACCTGAACTTGTAAAAGTATTTTATTCACCTCCGATGATTAAGTGCTTAATAACAGTAGTCTCTATATAAGCTATCTTACCTTGTCAAAGTAAGAGAGACATAAATGTTGTGGGAAATTTTACCCACTATATCAATAATATTATCTAAGAAATGTATTATTTCTATATTATATCAGAATCACATCAGATTCATTATACATATTCTATATCAACTAGATCCTACATGACAATGCTACCATGATCACGTATGCCATTTGACCAATATGTGTCTACATACGGGACAATGTGCATGAATTCTTAAGGATCTAGAGTGTTCCAGAATAATATTTTAATTAA
Source organism: Procambarus clarkii (assembly GCF_040958095.1). Taxonomy (NCBI): domain Eukaryota; kingdom Metazoa; phylum Arthropoda; class Malacostraca; order Decapoda; family Cambaridae; genus Procambarus; species Procambarus clarkii. The sequence goes on from NC_091187.1 coordinate 22,137,474, forward strand.
AGACAATTGGAACATTAATTGACTTTCGGTGATGAATACTACAAATCTGTTACTAGGAATCAATGGTAATATCAAGAACACGTTGGTGAACAGTGACTCCACATCCAGAGAGGCTCTTATTCCTGTGGCCCGTGTTCCCTGCAGTAAGTCAACGAATTCCTTTGGAGACTTCAGGCTAAAAGCACAAGGCACATAAGGAGTCAGCAGGCAGTTGAGTCGCTTAGCCAGTCTGTAAGTGGGTGTGGGTATCTGGCTGATGATTGGCCGAAGTGGGTTTCCAGGCTTGTGGGACTTGACATTCCCGTGTGCGTAACCAGGTTTGTATTCCCCGATAACCTTTGGCAGGTGGTGTCTGGGGGCCAGATTCACAAAGAAGTTACGCAAGTACTTACGAACGTGAACATCTTTTCTCAATCTTTGGTGGCTTTGTTTACAATTATTAAACAGTTAATTAGCTCCGAAGCACCAGGAGGCCGTTTATAAGAATAACTACAGATGATTGGAAAGTTTTCATGCTTGTAAACTGTTTAATAAATGTAAACAAAGCCACCAAAGATCGAGAAAAGATGTACATGTTCGTAAGTACCTGCGTAACTGCTTCGTGAATCTGACCCCGGATTTCTTGGCGTTCACAGTTTCAATCAATCTGTTTACCTTCGTTTTCATTTCGTCTGTAGTGTCCTTCGTTACCCTTTGGAATTTAGTTTGGTCGGAGAGTATGAGGTTCATTTTTGCTAGATATTAGTCTTTTTAAGAATGACGTATATTGGCGACCTGTCACCTCTCCTGACGACTATCTCCTTGTTCTCACGAAGGCTCTTAGCTGCCGCTTTGAGCTCGGGGGACAGTATGGTGCTTCTTTAGTTACCTCAAATCTTTCCTCCTTCTGCAATAAGTTCTGCTTGCAAGGTGTCTTTAGTGGTAACCTTCTTTTACGTCTCTAGGTCAAATATGTCGTCCAATAGGATCTTCAACTCCACTCTCCGGGTCATCTCACTTGGTCTGGACATAACATGATAGTTTATTCCCAGATTCCGTTTGTTTCCACCAGTATTTATGAGTTGTGTCACTGGTCAGTGGATCATGTTCTGACTAGTGACCACTTTGCTACAAAAAGAGTTATTAATATAGCACTACCTCCTAGACCTCCAGCTCCCGAGCCTGGATGGGACTTTATCAAGGCAGATTGGACGAAGTTTCAGGAAGCTCTCGAAACTTGGCACCAAAACTACACTCCTCCTGACAACACCGAAGAAATGGAAAAAGATTTAGTAAATGCAATACATAGAGCAGCAAATCACGCCATCCCCAAGAGGAAAACAATTACCCAACAACACAAGGACCATTGGTATTACTGTGATAGGATCAAAGAGCTACATAACAGACTAAACCGTGCACGAAAGAATTTCAGAAGAGATAGAACCGAAGCTAATCTAGGACTTCTTAGAGCTGTCCGAGATCATGTGCACGAAGAAACAGCAAAAATCAGAGAAGAAAAATGGCTCGAGTGGTGTGCCAAGCTAAATCAGCATACGTCCTTGGGCGACATCTGGAGGCAGATCAACAAGGCCAAAGGAAAATCGCCTCCTGCTCCGCCGCACCATGTTCATCCAGAGCAAGAAGCAGAAAGGCTAGCAAATCTATTTGCTTCAAGAGCCAGTTCCACTCAACTTCCTCAAGCAACTCTTGCCTTACCAACAAAGACTTCAAGCAGCAAGATGGAAAAAAATAGATGATGCTTTAGCCTTACCTGACGAACTAGACCAACCTTTCAATCTGAAAGAACTCAGAAGTGCTACAAAGAAAACTAAAAATACAGCTCCAGGCGAGGACAAAATCACTTACAACATGCTAGCCAAGCTAGGAGAAAAGGGTGAAGAAGCCTTCTTGAATCTCATCAACAGAGTATGGGTGACAAGAACCCGACCACTCTCTTGGAACAGTACAATTATAGTTCCCATTCCAAAACCTAAAGACCCAGGAAATCCAAGACCCATCTCATTAACAAGCTGTCTGGCCAAAACTGCAGAAAGAATGGCCCTTAATCGAATTGAATGGAAAGCCAATCCACTACACCAAAATATGTTTGCTTACAGAAAAGGTGTTGGAACCACAGAATGCCTTACCTCCCTCCTATACCGGCGGAGAATGCCTTACCTCCCTCCTATACCGGCCGACCGGCTCCTATAGGAGCCGGTCGGCCGAGCGGACAGCACGTTGGACTCGTGATCCTGTGGTCCTGGGTTCGATCCCAGGCGCCGGCGAGAAACAATGGGCAGAGTTTCTTTCACCCTATGCCCCTGTTACCTAGCAGTAAAATAGGTACCTGGGTGTTAGTCAGCTGTCACGGGCTGCTTCCTGGGGGTGGAGGCCTGGTCGAGGACCGGGCCGCGGGGACACTAAAAAGCCCCGAAATTATCTCAAGATAACCAAGATAACCTCCTGGATAAAATCAATGACAAACCTGGAATCCTTATTTTTCTAGACCTTGAAAAAGCCTTCGAGTTAGCCAGTGCTCCAGCTACACTGTGCTGCGTTGTGGATAAGGAAATCAAAGGACACGCTCTTGCTTTTGCCAAAGGAAGCCTGCTTAACCGAGAAGCTAAAGTCAAATTCCAAGGAAAAACATCGACCTCAAAGAGGCTGGAAAATGGAACTCCGCAGGGAGGAATACTAAGCCCCTTCCTCTTCAACTGTCTCATGGAACAATTCATGAAGCTCGAGCTACCAAAAGCCAAACTTCTTAACTATGCAGACGACTTTGTGGTCATCATCAATGGCAAAGGCGCCAGGAACCATGCACAAAAATGCCTAGATATTATCAGCAGGGAAGCGGAACGCATAGCAGTGAAAATAAACAGCAATAAAACAAAAGCAATGGCCGTTAAAATGAGAACTCAAGACATCAGACTGGCAATACAAGGACAAGAAATTGAGTGGGTTACCTCTTTTCAATACCTAGGAGTCATAATAGACAACCAGTTGAAATTCACTCAAGAAATTGAATATCTTCGGCAACGTTGTAAAGCCAGAAACTCAGCTTTGCGCTCTCTGACCAGTCTTAGAGAGGGTGCATCTCTACCAGTACTCAAAATGTACTACGTTCAAGCAGTTAGGTCACTCATCGACTATGCTGCTCCTGCTCTTACATCCCTCAGTGATAACCAATGGGAGAAACTGGAAGTGTCTCAAAATGATGCTCTGCGAACAATGCTGGGAGCACCTATATGGACGCGTCGAGAGAACCTTAGAATGGAAACAAATTTACCAGCATTAGAAAACAGGATGAAACAAAGGATAGCCGCCATAATAGGAAAACTTACTGGAACAACCGCCAGGCTGTCAAAGACAGTATAGAGATACTTTCAGAAAAACCTACAGTATAGAACAAGCTCATAGATGGATAATGTGGTCAAGATTTTAGAGAAAATGGACCTGAAATGGACCATTAAAAACAAAGGGGAAGATAGACCATATCAACACTTTCGACAGCCTCCTCCATGGGAAGAATCGAATCTAAAGATAATCATTGAAAGATTACCAGTTAAAAAATCAGCATGTGACCCGCAGAGGCTCAAGGAAGTAATAGGGCAACAAATGGAAACTATCTCTAGACCCACAACGACTCACATCTTCACAGACGGATCAGTTGATCAAGAAAAAGGTTCTGCTTGGGCAGCACTTTACACTACCAACCATGAAGCTTACTGGAGCATGAATAGTGGGTGCTCAACATTGCAAACAGAATTATATGCCCTGAAGGAGGCAATAAACTACACAATTGAGAATAATTTACATGTCATCATTCATACAGACTCTAAATCTTCGCTCCAGGCATTGTTATCCAGTCAGCACAGAGATAATATACAACTCCTCACAGAAATTCAACATATAGGAAAAGATGCCCATAATCGAGGGCTGTCAATCACCCTAAATTGGATACCAAGTCACATTGGCATAGATGGTAATGAAGTGGCAGACTCACTAGCAAAAACTGCCACTGCTCTACCTATTGTACAGGTTCAAATACCTCCAAGTTTCTCACAGATAAAGGAGCAAATCAAAAAGAAAATATTCTCAACTATCAAAAGTCGCCACAGAGCCAAAGTAGCGGAAGGAAGATCCACTGCGATATGTTACGAACAAGCCACTGGGAACTACTCTTTCAAGCCTGGCAAAAAGATATCCAGAGACATTGCAGTAGCCATACACAGACTCAGACTTGGTTACAAGTGCTGCTGGGAGGTAATGAACCCAATAGTTAAAGAGTGTCACAACTGTGGCACAGAAGCAGAGGCGCCACTATTGCACTACTTACTGGACGTGAACCCCTGCGCATCAAACTCAACATTAATCCAACGACAGCAGCTGCATTAGATGCACATTCCACCGCGACTACAATGATTAGAAAAGCTGTTGAGGAATTGGACTCATTAGTGAGCATTCTGCATCTACATCCGCCACCAAGATAATGTTATTAAAACAAGATTAAAACCAGTGCACTAAAACAGAAGCGATAAATAAGCAGGGAAAAAGGAGAAGTCCTCTCCTCCATTTTAAACTTAGACCCAAATATTACAGGAAAAAGGTTATCATGTATAACCAAACTCAATTACGGGCTCACCATAGCCCGTGCTACATGGACACTTCGTCCTGAGTAGCTAAATCTTTAACAACAACAACAACAACCCAGATTCAAGAGAGTGATTTGGTCCTCAGTGAGGTTGATTCCAGCAAGGTTTAAGAAGCAATCTCTGGGTCGAGGAATCACCGTAGGTCCTCTAAATAATGTTGTCAGTTTCTTGATGATCCTGGTTTCGGTGCTGAGGCGATGTTGATCTGTAATGATGTCGAGGTGTTGGTCGATTCGAGTACGGAGGTCTTCGTCGATGTTGGTGTGTCTTCATTGGTCTGTAGCATGAAGTATTTGCGCTTTGCTTTCGTTGATCTCATTTTCTGCCTTGTGTATCAGATTTCGAATCAGATCTTGGCGATATTTTATCGTGAAAGCCTGGTTTCTTGCTGCTGGGTCGCGCATTCTAATATTAGTATATTTTGGTAGCAGTCATTCTTGTAAACATATGTTGTTGAATATGACCGAAAGGGTAAGATTAATGATTCTAACACGAATTTTCTCAATATTTCTTACGCTTTTCTTCACTGTTGAGAGTATTTGAAAAATTAACTCTCCAAAGTTCATTTTCACATTTTTATTTATGTTCTGACGCCTAGAAACATTTCACAAGAGACTTCACATTTTCAAAGAAAATTTTTTATGTACTCCGTTTCATGCTTATGTTTGTTTTTGGGTGAAGTGATAGAACACAAACCAATGGGTAATCATTGGGTAAAGATAATTTTACATTGTGAGAACACGAATTATTGCATATTTTCTCTTCTTGCTTCTGTGTTGGTTTGGGGTCTAGAAGTGGGTAGGATGTAATTATGTGTTAATTGGCTGTTGATTGCTGGTGTTGACTTTTTGATGTTTAGTGCCTTGCTGATGTCGAGCCTCCTGGTCTCGCTGTATCTATCGATAATTTCTGTGCTGTTTGTTAAGATTTCTCTGGTGATAGTCTGGTTGTGTGAGGAGATTATGTACTCTTTGATGGAGCCCAGTTGTTTGTGCATTGTTAATCACCTAGAAGGAGACGTTCTTGTCTTGCTGATATACTGAGATCTTTAGGGCTGACAGTCCCCGAAGTGGGCATGTGAAGGCATAGATTGGTTTCTTTCAAGGCGCTCTGCTTGGTGTCTGGAGAGTTCTTCGTGAGTAGATCTTCCAGGACACTTTCCTCCGTTTTATGAGCCGTCGAAAAGAAGTTCCTGAAAATAGTTTAATAGGGGGTACAAGTGTTGAGTTAGTTAACTCTTCAGAGGTTGCATGGCGTTTCACCTTTCTATCTTTCTTTTAATGACGTCTTCAACATAGCTGTTAGAGAATCAATTGTTGACTAGGACCTGCCTTACCCTACAGAGTTCTTCATCGACCTGCTTCCAACTAGAGCTGTGAGTAAGAGCCCAGTCGACGTAATACCGGGCTTACGTCGTCGACCATATCTCAACTGCATATGGTTCCAAAGACAACTCCAGGAGAATGACATTCCTGTGGGGACAACAGAGCGCTGAATGTTCACACCCTGCCAGACCGTTACCCAATCCCACAATTCAGGACTTCTCTAACATGCTGCATGGGGCAACAACATTCTGGAAAGTAGATTTGGTGCGAGCATTTCACCAAATCGCAGTGGAAACAGTGGACATCCCTATAACATCCATTACTAAACCTTTTGGCCTGTTTGAATTTATCAGGATGCCATTTGGTCTCCGTAACGCAGCTCAGACATTCCAACGTTTCATTGATCAGGTCGTCAGAAGTAGTGTAATATGTGACTAGAACTGTGCGCGCCATCTATAGAGCCAGCCATCTGGCCAGCTGCCATCTATAGAGCCAGCTGGGCAGGTAGGGCGCAGGTGTCTAGTCACAAAGGGTTTGGAGGGATTTCCCCGGAAGTTTGGCGCGTGTCGGACACGTGTGAGTGTCCGGTGTTAGGGTATGTGGTCAAGAAAGATGGGAGGTCATGCTGTTGGGGGTGTAGGAGCGTATGTGGACTATGTGGTAGAGTAAGAAATACAAGGATATGAGTGGAATATGTGGAAAGAGTAGTTAAATATGTATGTGTGTTTGCCGTAGACTTAATCCTGTGTGTAGATAATAGTTTTGATGATAGTAAGTAAAGCTATGTAGAGGCTGTGTGTAGGTGTGAGGGGTCCCAACATAGGCGGATATGTTGTTTGGGGTGTGGAAGGGTGAGGGGAGCTTCCCCTCGGCGTGAGAGTGCTTAGGGGCCATTTGTGGTTTTGACGTCCATTATTTTCTTGGAGCTATGCTCACAGCCGGAAGTGGGAGAGGAGGAGGGTAGGAGAGAGCAGAGTCCAGGAGGAGGGATGTGGTCCATTTGCCTTAATGGCTTTTCGATGTCTTCAGAGTAGTCTTGGAGATGTTCACCCCAGCATGGCTCTCCCTCCACTGTGGATTTGTTAAGGAGGGGCGAGGTTCATACTCCCGCCAGCAGGCCCTCACTTGTCATCGTCAATCACTCCCACCCCTCATCCCCCTCCTCTCCCATACCATACCATCAGGGGGCCCCCTCTCCATCCTCTCCATTACCTTCTAGAGTGGGACACCCCTCTGTCCCTTACCTTCTAGAGTGGTACGGACCAGGATCACATACCGTCACATCAACCTGAGAAGTGTCACCACATGGCACATCACTTAGTAAACTCAGTCAAAGTCAGTAGGTTAGCGTTTACTAAAAGAGGGAAACATTTCACATCGTCACGGAGACGCGATCTCTACCTACAAATTGTTCTTGTTAACTGTGATCATTGAAATGTATGCATGTTTACTCAATCTCCAAAGTATGATTTTCCGCTGTTTGAATAACCAGCAATAATAACACGAGATGGTTCTCTGAAAATAACTAGATGTTCCTCATGGATTATATCATAGGAACTGTCCATGATTAATGCTTCGTTAAGACTGCTAAAAACTAAGGAAATGTGATGGTATTTATACAAATATAGTCATTTACAGCTGAATGAATGAAACAGCAATCCGTCTCGTTAAGGTCTAACCTTCGTGGCGGTTTGAGGCGTTGTGAGATGGACGAGGTAGTGGGATGGCCTTATCCTCTCCCCATCCACCCCCACCAAACCCCTACCCCCCTCCCACCCCCCTTCCAAGCCCACACCATCAAGCATCATTACACCCTTCCCAGACCGGATGTTCTGTGCAAAGCCTTTAGTATTATTTCTGATCATATGTGTAACCTTGTATCGCAATGTGACCAACATGGTATCATCATTCTTTGCTCAAATAGCATTTTTTAAGAATATCCAGTCATAAGCTGGTCTTCAATCTTATTATTATAACAAATCATAAATTGTTGTAAACACAACTGCATGGGATATACATAGCAGTCAGTGGTTTCTCTCTCTCTCTCCAGATCATTTAATAGTTGGGGGAAAGTAACATCAATTCCTTTCTCCGGCCGCCGCTGTTCACGTATCTTTTTTCATTTCACTTAGACTGACAGCGCATCAGAGGATGGACGACTAATGTCAATTTTCGAGCCCCCATCACTCTCACCCTTATAACCTCGTAACGTAACACGACCAACATGATGACATCGTTCTTGCCCAAATATCATTAATGTAACGTGACCAATATGGTAACTTCGTTCTTTGCCCAAATATCATTTTAAGAGTAACGAGCAACTTTCTGTCCGATGTCTGAATATTGAAATGTGAACCCCATTTAGCCAAACACAATATCTCCATTACATCTCATACCATATAAATATTACAGTCTGCAAGTTTTAGCCCTCTGTAACATATTGTAACGTAATGCTTATCAACTTTCTGCAGTCTAAAATGTCATTTTGAAACGAAAAGTGAGGCTTAGTCCATCTCCATTACATCTCTTACCATATATATATTGGTGTCTACCAGTTTTAGACCCTGTAACACATTGTAACGTAACGTGGAAAATCAACTTTGTCTGATGACCAAATAACATTTTTTAAATGAAAGTATGACTTAGCCCATCTCCTTTACATCTCATACCATATAAATATTACGGTCTGCAAGTTTTAGCTCTCTGTAACACAATGTAACGTAACGTAACGTAACGCAAATCAACTTTTTGCAGTCCAAAATATCATTTTGAAATGAAAAGTGAGGCTTAGTCCATCTCCATTACATCTCTTACCATATAAATATTGGTGTCTACCAGTTTTTGCCCCTGTAACATATTGTAACGTAACGCATATCAACTTTCTGCAGTCCAAATAACATTATGAAAGTATGACTTAGTCCATCTCCATTACATCTCTTACCATATAAATATTGGTGTCTACCAGTTTTAGACCCTGTAACACATTGTAACATAACGTGGAAATCATCAAATTTCTACAGACCAAATAACATTTTTTTTAAATGAATGACTTAGTCCATCTCCATTACATCTCTTACCATATAAATATTGGTGTCTACCAGTTTTAGCCTCTGTAACACATTGTAACGTAACGTGGAAAATCAACTTTGTCTGATGACCAAATAACATTATTGAAAATGTCAACCATGTTTAGCCATTACATCCAAACACAAAGAAAAATATTACCGCTTTTCTTTGATAAACTTATATGTGGTGATCATATCTCCAGAGTCCACACAATAAGCCACACATCAAACTCCTTTCAGTCATCAAAACAACCATAGATGCCGCATGAACCACTAAAGATCTGATGTATGCAAGTACATCATTTTGACAATTCTGTCACCGACGCGCCTTAGCGAGATGACTGTGCGCAACAGTACTCTAGCACTCTTAATAATTTTATTCAAGCACTGTTAACATAGCATAATGTAAGATTTTTTTCACATTTCATATCGCGTGTGTAGATTTAGTTTTAACAAAAGTGAAACACGAGAGCATGAACTAATAGGGTTGAGATAGGAGGAAAGGCTTTGTGGAAGATAAAAGAGCCGAGGAGACATGTTCCCTACCTACATTACTATTATTTCTTGCAGACCTGCAGACCTGTCCAGAAAAGCAGTCAGTCACTCAGTCAAACATTTTTATAGTTAAAAGTTTTTCATCTTAAAAAACAGGGACTACTAGTCTTCATTTTTTTCTTCTATCAAATCAAATAGACACGAGGGCCACCACCAATTGTTGTTGTCTGTCTGTCTGTCTGTCTATCGCTTGACTAGGTTAAGGACCGCAATATCCCACACCATACATGCTACGGGCTCTCACTAGTCAATAAACACAATTTTGTATCATTTCTCTACTAAATAGCACTCCGAATCATCTTTGCAAATTTTAATTTTACATTGTCACGTGCACAGCCATCAAAGGGAAATCTCACTACTGCACGGATGTCGTGTGTGTGTGTTTGTGTGTGTGTGTGTGTGTGTGTGTGTGTGTGTGTGTGTGTGTGTGTGTGTGTGTGTGTGTTTTAAATAAAAGGTCCTTACATAGCTTATCATTTTCTTTGAGAAACTTATAAGTAGTGATCATATCTCCCGAGACCACACAAGTAACCCACACCAACCCACTTCCATATTGAGAAAGAGAGAGAAGGCAAACATAGCTTGCAGCTAGTCAAAACTTAACATAACAGATATGATTTCACAGAGTTTTTATCCTTTGCCAGTTTTTCAATGTTTTCTATTCACTTGTGCTAAGTGAGTCAGACAAAATGTGACATTTCATTATTAGCCAGGCAATATGCTATTAGCTAGATAGTCAAAACATATAACAAGCATTATTTCACAGGAATTTTTTCTATCAAATATGCTTCCTTTAAGCAGTTCAACACATCAAACACCAGCAGTCCGCGAAATTCCCTTTAGTCAATAATCATCCTTTACAGTATTTCTTGACTAAAATAGCACTCCAAAACGTAAGTGGTCATTTTTATTCTCACTGTCGCACTATAGTCAATAATTTGTTTCACAGAGTGACAAGTTATGCATAGTGACGAGATTTCACGGTGTGCATAGTTTAAGAGAGTTCACACTGTATTAATTACGGTCATGGATATCTTATGTTATGTTTATGAAGATCATCACTTCTTATTTTTATCATTTTTCTTGCCCACAGCTTTTCAGTCTTCTCATATTCTTTTTCAAATAAAGTTTGCTTACTGTTTTCCAGTAGATTGGCTTCACATTACATATATTAATCAATTTTCAAATTCAGTTCAGTTTCTTTTCAATATCACAGCTTTGTTGTCCCCCTGCCAGTATCTAGTTCAAGACCTCTTATTATCAATGTCATTAATACTGCTATCATCAACCATGTATTGGATGTCTCAGACATTCAGTTAACAACTTAGTAAGTGTTTAATGAACGCGAGAATCACTTCATGGGCGCTCATTTTAGTTTAGTTTAAAGTTTTCCATCTTGAATAAATACACCCATATTTATATGGTAAGAGATGAAATAGAGATGGACTAAGCCTCACTTTTCATTTCAAAATGATATTTTGGACTGCAGAAAGTTGATAAGCGTTACGTTACAATATGTTACAGAGGGCTAAAACTTGCAGACTGTAATATTTATATGGTATGAGATGTAATGGAGATATTGTGTTTGGCTAAATGGGGTTCACATTTCAATATTCAGACATCGGACAGAAAGTTGCTCGTTACTCTTAAAATGATATTTGGGCAAAGAACGAAGTTACCATATTGGTCACGTTACATTAATGATATTTGGGCAAGAACGATGTCATCATGTTGGTCGTGTTACGTTACGAGGTTATAAGAGTGAGAGTGATGGGGGCTCGAAAATTGACATTAGTCGTCCATCCTCTGATGCGCTGTCAGTCTAAGTGAAATGAAAAAAAGATACGTGAACAGCGGCGGCAGGAGAAAGGAATTGATGTTACTTTCCCCCAACTATTAAATGATCTGGAGAGAGAGAGAGAAACCACTGACTGCTATGTATATCCCATGCAGTTGTGTTTACAACAAATTATGATTTGTTATAATAATAAGATTGAAGACCAGCTTATGACTGGATATTCTTAAAATATGCTATTTGAGCAAAGAATGATGATACCATGTTGGTCACATTGCGATACAAGGTTACACATATGATCAGAAATAATGCTAAAGGCTTTGCACAGAACATCTGGTCTGGGAAGGGTGTAATGATGCTTGATGGTTTGGGCTTGGAAGGGGGGTGAGAGGGGGGTAGGGGTTTAGTGGGGGTGGATGGGGAGAGGATAAGGCCATCCCACTACCTCGTCCATCTCACAACGCCTCAAACCGCCACGAAGGTTAGACCTTAACGAGACGGATTGCTGTTTCATTCATTCAGCTGTAAATGACTATATTTGTATAAATACCATCACATTTCCTTAGTTTTTAGCAGTCTTAACGAAGCATTAATCATGGACAGTTCCTATGATATAATCCATGAGGAACATCTAGTTATTTTCAGAGAACCATCTCGTGTTATTATTGCTGGTTATTCAAACAGCGGAAAATCATACTTTGGAGATTGAGTAAACATGCATACATTTCAATGATCACAGTTAACAAGAAGAATTTGTAGGTAGAGATCGCGTCTCTGTGACGATGTGAAATGTTTCCCTCTTTTAGTAAACGCTAACCTACTGACTTTGACTGCGTTTACTAAGTGATGTGCCATGTGGTGACACTTCTCAGGTTGATGTGACGGTATGTGATCCTGGTCCGTACCACTCTAGAAGGTAAGGGGGAGAGGGGTGTCCCACTCTAGAAGGTAATGGAGGGGATGGAGAGGGGGCCCCTGATCGTATGGTATGGGAGTGGAGGGGGATGAGGGGTGGGAGTGATTGACGATGACAGGTGAGGGCCTGCTGGCGGGAGTATGAACCTCGCCCCTCCTTAACAAATCCACAGTGGAGGGAGAGCCATGCTGGGGTGAACATCTCCAAGACTACTCTGAAGACATCGAAAAGCCATTAAGGCAAATGGACCACATCCCTCCTCCTGGACTCTGCTCTCTCCTACCCTCCTCCTCTCCCACTTCCGGCTGTGAGCATAGCCCCAAGAAAATAATGGATGTCAAAACCACAAATGGCCCCTAAGCACTCTCACGCCGAGGGGAAGCTCCCCTCACCCTTCTACACCCCAAACAACATATCCGCCTATGTTGGGACCCCTCACACCTACACACAGCCTCTACATAGCTTTACTTACTATCATCAAAACTATTATCTACACCCAGGATTAAGTCTACGGCAAACACACATACATATTTAACTACTCTTTCCACAAATTCCACTCATATCCTTGTATTTCTTACTCTACCACATAGTCCACATACGCTCCTACACCCCCAACAACATGACCTCCCATCTTTCTTGACCACATACCCTAACACCGGACGCTCACATGCGTCCGAAACACGCCAAACTTCTGGGGAAATCCCCCCAAACCCTTTGTGACTAGACACCTGCGCCCCACCTGCTCAGCTGGCTCTATAGAGCCACCTGGGCAGATGGCGCGTGCGGTTCTAGTCACATATTACACTACTGTCAGAGACCTACCCTTTTGCTATGCCTACATTGATGACCGCCTAATAGCTAGTAACTCTCTGGCTGATCGTCAGAAGCATCTTCGTATACTTTTTGATCGCCTCTGTGACTATGACCTGCAGATTAATCTAGAAAAATGCATTTTCGAGGTTCCTGAGCTCAACTTCTTGGGACACCGAGTGTCCTCCACAGGTATTCTGCCACTAGAGGAGATGGGAAGGGAACAATCAGGGATGAAAGCGCCAAGCCATTACGACTAAATAGCACTTGGAAGGAATTAGGATAAGGATTTGGGATGGGACGACGGAGGAAAGAATGGTGCCCAACTACTTGGACGATCAAGGAGCGAACGCTGACCTGCATGAAGCAAGACCGTCGCTCTACCGTTCATTCCAAGTGGTTGGGTCACTGGAGGAGAAGATCAAGGCAATCCGAGATTTTTCGATATCCACCATAACTTGTTGGAAATTTCCAACACTAAATACAACACTGTTGTATTCTTATTCATTCTTACTAATTCTACTAATCATTGTAGTGATTAAAATTAACCAAGCGTAGAGTTCACATGTACTAATGATTACATCTGTACAATAAGGCTAGAATTCTTACGTCACCCGACGCCAGTATTGCGTCAGATTCCATTGTAATAAACACATTTATATCCAGTGTGTCTGAGAATTGAATTTGATTCTCTATAAACAACGGTGTTCTGTGTGATAATTATTTACAGATAAACTGATCCCCAACTAAAGCCAAATAGAGCGTTTATAGTTATAACTGTTATCTGGTAATAAATTTAACGTCACGCGTGAATGCCCTGGAGAGACTTTAATTCATCTCCATTGCTCGTTTCCCATCGTAAAACGGGCAAATAATAATATTTAACTCCTCTGAATAATAAACCGTCCTTATCCGAACATTTCAATCACAACTGCGAGAAATGATAATATCCGTAATAAATAATTTGTGTAGCAAACGCGGGACGCGGAGCGGGGAGAGGAGACGCCATTACCCCAGCCACCAGGGTAGACGCCATCAAGAGCTCCAGAAGAAAGTCGCCACTGTGAGGTGTGAAGAACCTTTGCAGACATTAACTTTGCTGGTGTCAGTGTCACTTTACATAACAAGTTGAATTGTCAAGAGATTTAATTTGACATTCGGCCAGAACCTGTTAAATTTGGTTCTATGTAATACCACGTGACCGGCCAGTGAAGCGCGTCAGTATCTAGGATAGGCTGGACGCCACGTGTTCTTTATTAAGAAGCCGGAGCCTAGGACTCGAACTTCGGCAAGCCTTAACTTACACAGTGCCCATATTAGCTAAGTACCTTTATCCTTATTTGATGCATCATCTAGGGGGTGGGTTTATAGCTGGGTAGCTTGTCGTGACGTCGTGCGACAATAACAAATTACAGGTCATTATTTACTCTTATTATTAATCTCAATTTCTTGAACATAGATATCTAACAGCTTAATCTGTTGCAACTGAATACCATTTGATTTACAGCGTGTGTGAAGAATTCTCCAAGCTGTCATTTCCCATGTTAATCAACTCCCAGTGTTCCATGACGAGTCCAGGAGAATCAGAGGATGAGTCGTAACTAACTTCTCGGAAATCGTCTTCAAGCTAAGACCCCTTTCGTATTCCTTTGATTTCTATTATCTGTATTCCTTTACATGCAGAACTCTGTTTCATTGGATTGACATGTGTTTATTATAATTATTAATTTTTATGTTCTTGATCTATGTTCTCATTGATGATAAAGATAATGACTCTATAAATATTCATAGGATTAGATTATTATACATTGGAATGGTGAACGAACCACACTAGTTCCTGGACGTATTGAGTTCCAGTAATAACCCTCCAATGTAGGTGTTTGAGGCTTTGATTCAGTTAATTATACAGCCCATTAATTATATAATTGATCATATTCTCTAGCATTTTATCCATAGTTACTGGTTCATCTAGGAATGTTCTAATGATCATGTTTTCTTAGTTTCCCTCTTTACTATAAAAGCGGGTGGTCCTTCGTAATTGATTTTCATTACATTAATATTTAAATAAATAGAGTCAAGCCCCAAATGTCCCACATTATGGTCCTTATCGAACCGGATAAACATAAATTATAATTACAAATACTAATTAGTAATAACTAATCCTTGTGTGATGTAATCAAGACTAACCTTTTTAATTAATTGTGTCTACTAACAACGTAACACATAGGTTAGCCTAAGTCACACCAATTCATTGCTACTTATACCTTATGTATAAGGTAGCACTCGTGGGACAGTTTATTGCCCACAACATTTAGGCCTACACTTCACACTGAAGTAAGAATCTTTAGGTCACCAGGAGCAACAGCTCATAACTTTATATTAATCACTAACACCAATTATGTGTTAACCATCTGGGCTATACAAATGTTTCAATATATGGCTGTCAGCAGACTGTCCATTATAGCCTGAATCCATGTTATAGTTACTGATTCACTCGAGTCAGTGGATCATTAACATTTAGGGATCCAGTATACTAATATAAATTACTGATCTCATACTAGTTAATCATTACTAACCCTGATAACATTTTATTCCACCATTAGGAGTACATTTAGGAGTTAGATAATATTTACGGCAGTAGAATACTTACCAAACACAATTAATTCTCTTGTGTTCATTTAATTTCTTATACACATAATTATACAAGTGTATATTATATAAAATCCAAAAAACCTAAAAACTCAGCACAATTATTTGCACATTATTGCACCACAATATCATCTTTGCCAACCTTTATTAGGTAGCAATTTAGGCTGTGATTGTGTTGAATTTGGCACAAGCATAGACTAAATAATGTTGTAGTTTCTTAAGTAGAAATTCTCACGACTAGGTTTGAGCTAGTTAGTGACACATATATTATTCATTTTTGTGCTGACCCTATCAAGGGTGGGATTAACCATTTATTGTGTAATTATATTTTATTGCATATTTCTATGTATGTCTTTGAGTGTTACTGTAAGTCCACTACCCATCCGAGGCTGATTTAGAAGAGCTAAGCTGAGGAACACCTGTAGTGAGACCAAGGTACCACTCAAATCTTAGTTGCTTATTATTAGGTAGGTAGCTAACCTCTAAATGAGGTAAATTACAACCAGCCTCAAGAAAATACCAGGCTGTCAATAATTATACCTGCTCTACATCAAGGAGCAGACACCATAGCTATACAAATGGCTACATAAGCCCTATCAGGCTCAATTTACCGCAAGAATGAATCCTCTAGAAAGGAATGCAAGATTCTTGAGAACTCTTCAAATTCGCCTAGGAGAACTGCTTATCAGATGTCATCACTGTGTAGAAACTGACCCAGGTGACGTCTACAGACTAGCAAGTTCCATAAGGAACGCTAACCAAAAATATGGTTATATAAAGACTGTAATCGAGTCCCACAGGAATTTACTCCAGGTCGGTCATACTGTCTCAGACCACTTACGTCTGACAGAATCTGATCTTGATAACTATGAACATAACGTTCAAACCAGGTTAGACCGATATAAGGAGGTGCTTGCGAGACAAGATATTCCCGAGTGGATAGAACAGATCATTAATAGACCTACACCCGAGTCAACACTCAGCTCAGATGAAATACTTGAGCTACCTCAAGATGAGGAGAATCCTCTAATCAATACTGATCACTACACAGGATCAACAACTGAAGTTCAACCTTCATTTTCTAACCTCTCATCTAATACAACTTCATGTGATGATTTGTTTACAGAGTCTGATCAATTTTCAGACAGCTCTTCTCAATGTTCCCTGGATTCTATAAGTTCAATACATAAGGCTACTGAATTAACTAGCTTATCACAAGAACCCAGAGAAACAAGTGAAGCTACAGATGAAACAAGTGAAGCTGCAATAATCAGTGAATCTGAACCAGAAAATGATAAAGCTAAGGCTGCAGCAGCAGTCGAAGCCGTAATCAAAGCTGAGGCTAAGCAAGAAGCCTTAAGCAACACAAGTAATGGTCACAATTACTCCCAACAGCCTTCTAAAGTAAGTGCTAACAATGAGAAGACTATTATAATCCTTGTACACCAATTATTAAATTTATCTTCACCAGAACAATCAGTTGACTCTTTACAAGCCTTTAGTTTCCAGCTTGAGTCACTGATAAATTCCTTCAGTAAAGAGGTGGATCACCCAACTGCTGAGTGGATGACAAAAATTGTCATCCAAAGAAAATTGTCTGGTGACACACTTAATAAATTATATGTATACCAGAATGGTAATACCCTGTCAATGCAGGATATATTTACAGGTCTGCGCAATATGAGCAATCATACAGCAGACCAGACAATTAATGCTAAATCTGAATGCACCAAAACTGTACCTACATCAGTTTCCTTACCAGAAACTCCTAAAGTGACACTGTCACTAGGTAACAAAGGTGCTAATAATCAATGTAACAACAATCAGTCAAACACTGATTCATCAGTGAGGCCTAAAAGCCCCACAGGTGCTCCTAAGAGACCTAATAGTCCAAAGAGCACTCCCAAGAGCCTGTTAATGGTTCCCCAGAGTACACCAAGTACTCACAAGAGAATAAATAACAAGCAAATGCAAGCAGCAAAACCATCACAACCTACAGTTACTGTTTTACCTAAACCGGTAACTCCTAAACGAGCTGTAGGATGGGGAATGTGCTTGTTTTGCAATCAAAAACATTCTCTGTACAAATGTACCAATTACCCTAATAGAGACACAAGAGTCAGACGACTCAAACAGTTACACAAATGTACTAGGTGTCTCAAATCACATAATGTTAATAGCTGTGACACCCCACTGAACACCTGCAATAGGTGTAGAAGGGGCAAGCATCATGCTGCACTGTGCAAATTAGTTAGGACAAATTATGTCAATCCTAGAATAAGAGGTAGAGAATCTACACCAGTACAGTGCTGCAAGGTGCGAGATGTGTACAGCGTAACTTCACAAGCATCTCAAGTGGATGCTGCCTTGCCTACTGCCCAACTTCAAGTGAAGAACAGAGGAGCCAAGATCACCACACGTGGACTATTTGACCAAGGTTCCCAGAGAACTTTCATTACTCAAAGGGCAGCAGAGGCACTTAATTTACAACCAATCAGACAGGTAAAATTAAACTTGTCAGGGTTCATGATAAATCGAGGAACCCATGAATACTCAGTAGTTCAACCGCTTGTACGACTAGGTAGTTATGCCAAGGCTGTCCAAGCCATTGTTGTAGATCAAATACCTTTAGACTTAAATATTAAGGGTCTGGGGTACACAGCCCACTTCCTGCTGGAACGTGAAATTAATTTGGCTGACAACAAGTTAACGTCTGACCGCCTTAACAATGTAGATGTACTAGTAGGAGCAGACTACTATTACCAGTTCATAACTGGACATGTTAAACGATTGGGAATGAATATGCTCCAATCTGCAGGTGGCTACTTACTTACTGGTAAAGTTCTGAATGTGAACAAGCCTAAGCCTGCCAACAATAATAAATTAGTCAGCAGCAAATCAATTCTCCAGCAGCAAGCTAAAAGGAGAAACACAGCTGAGTAATAAACTCAGATTGAATGTAGTGCAATTAGTGCTCGCCGAGATGTTTCATAGCTCTCAGTGAAAACCAATGGTCTGTACTCAAACAAGTACAAGTCACAGCGACCAAGCCATTGAATTCACTGCAGAGCTAGAATTATTCTCGACAAGTAATAATTGACCACACTCAGTCTTCCTAGGTAAATTGTAATGTTGGGCTAGAGAATCTAGTACTCCCTAGGTAATTAATAATGTTAGGCTAGAGAATCTAGCACTCAATGCCACTGGCATTTCCTGAATTTAGTAATACTATGAAGTCATCAAGCAACTTCTGTAATTATAAATTCACTAGGACCACTGGTCCACTATACTTGCGCTTAAAGGTTTACCAAGAAAACCTTCTTAATACCATGTTTTCTGCACTAAGAGTTAGTGATAAATACTTGCATCAATTTGTTTGAGTTGTTTTTCTTTCGTTTCTGCTTAATTAGTGTAGGAGCGCAGCACGAACAAACTTGCAAACTTACCAATGCGTAAGTGAATTTACAGAGAACTAATAACCCATGAAACGTTTAGGTTGGGAAAATGTTACAAATTATCTTGAATAGGATTAATCGTAGCAGTAATTTAATTTCCAGCAATCTTAGGTTTCTCTTTGTTTAATGCATTATCGTTAAACATCAGCATTGTTAATTAACATGCTTCATGAGCTTAATATAGCTCACCTTAGAATTAACGTAATAATTGAGTGCTTCTTGTTCCCCATGCGCATACAAGCTCAATATTGCTCGCCATGACAATCGAACGCTTTAATGTTCCCCATGCCACGAGCACTGCTCGCCATGATAATTGAATGATGCAATGCTCCACCTCGTTAATTCGACCTCACTGTAGCTCACCCTGTTAACACTGTTAACGAGCTCACTGCAGCTCACCCTGTCAACACTGTTTACGAGTTCAATATAACTCACCCTGTTAACCTTGTTAACGAGCTCATTGCAGCTCACCCTGTCAACACTGTTGACGAGTTCAATATAACTCACCCTGTTAACCTTGTTAACGAGCTCATTGCAGCTCACCCTGTCAACACTGTTGACGAGTTCAATATAACTCACCCTGTTAACCTTCTTAACGAGCTCACTGCAGCTCACCCTGTCAACACTGTTGACGAGTTTACTATAACTCACCTTATTAACATACTTAATGAGCTCAATATAGCTCCCAATGTTAATTCGAGTACATTTTTGCTCACAATTAGTTTCGTCCCTTACTTAGGTAGGTTAGAAATTTAAACCATTTATTTAGGTAGGTTTAGGGACTTTAGTTAGTGTCAACTGAGTACTAGCCTAATCTGTACTCACCATTAATTACAGTTGACTATACTTCCAGAGACTGATTTAATAAACTCAATTTCATGTAAAGGTGATTTCGTATTAACAAGTTTACAATGTCAAGCCTATGAGTTGCCATTTAATTAGCTCATAAGTCAGAATGACTAGGCTACTAATCTCACTGTCGACTCAGAATCTTCCTTGATTTTAATGAACAAATCTTTTCAGCTCTCTAATTTTCCACTATCTTAGCTAGTTAGCAAATTAGTTGTACCATCAGTCAGAATGACTACTGCACGGCAGTACACATTAAATTCAATTTCCTCATTTGATTTTGGGGTGATCCTGATGCTGCGTGATGTTATTGTCTAGTAACTCAATAGTTACAAGTCACAGCGACCCTAGACAGTGACCTTACTGTAGTGTCATAATCTCCTTGATCTTAAATGACTAATAATACTTTACTGTATAATTATACAATAGTGTTATCAGTTCTTAGGAACTTATTCTGAGTTTACCTACGATTCAGCAGCTACGTAATACACCATTACATGTCACTGCGACCCTAGTTGTTGAGTTTATTGTGAGCTTTAGAGGGTTCCTGATTACCGATAACTTAATCATTTAATGTTTCAATATTTAATACATGTTTCCACTAAGGGAAACTACAAGCCTATTATAGTTCTTAACTAAGAGCAAATAACTTTACACCCAATTTAAGCAACCATGATGATACTGTGGTGTGGTGGCAAGTAACAAACCATTACAAGTCACTATGACCCAAGACATTCTCATCACAGTAGATTCTCTGTTGTTTGAATTGTGTGATTTAAATTCTTAATTATTGTATAGGCTATAAGTAATTCATAATAACATGTTCCATTTAACCTTACAAATACGGGACATTCGTTACGTGTGTACTAACATACTAATATACTAATATTAATGCCAACTTCGGGATAGGTGTCAGTACTCCACATTACACTACGACCCTAGAATCCTCCCCCCGGAGTTATGTTGGAAATTTCCAACACTAAATACAACACTGTTGTATTCTTATTAATTCTTACTAATTCTACTAATCATTGTAGTGATTAAAATTAACCAAGCGTAGAGTTCACATGTACTAATGATTACATCTGTACAATAAGGCTAGAATTCTTACGTCACCCGACGCCAGTATTGCGTCAGATTCCATTGTAATAAAAACATTTATATCCAGTGTGTCTGAGAATTGAATTTGATTCTCTATAAACAACGGTGTTCTGTGTGATAATTATTTACAGATAAACTGATCCCCAACTAAAGCCAAATAGAGCGTTTATAGTTATAACTGTTATCTGGTAATAAATTTAACGTCACGCGTGAATGCCCTGGAGAGACTTTAATTCATCTCCATTGCTCGTTTCCCATCGTAAAACGGGCAAATAATAATATTTAACTCCTCTGAATAATAAACCCGTCCTTATCCGAGCATTTCAATCACAACTGCGAGAAATGATAATATCCGTAATAAATAATTTGTGTAGCAAACGCGGGACGCGGAGCGGGGAGAGGAGACGCCATTACCCCAGCCACCAGGGTAGACGCCATCAAGAGCTCCAGAAGAAAGTCGCCACTGTGAGGTGTGAAGAACCTTTGCAGACATTAACTTTGCTGGTGTCAGTGTCACTTTACATAACAAGTTGAATTGTCAAGAGATTTAATTTGACATTCGGCCAGAACCTGTTAAATTTGGTTCTATGTAATACCACGTGACCGGCCAGTGAAGCGCGTCAGTATCTAGGATAGGCTGGACACCACGTGTTCTTTATTAAGAAGCCGGAGCCTAGGACTCGAACTTCGGCAAGCCTTAACTTACACAGTGCCCATATTAGCTAAGTACCTTTATCCTTATTTGATGCATCATCTAGGGGGTGGGTTTATAGCTGGGTAGCTTGTCGTGACGCCGTGCGACAATAACAAATTACAGGTCATTATTTACTCTTATTATTAATCTCAATTTCTTGAACATAGATATCTAACAGCTTAATCTGTTGCAACTGAATACCATTTGATTTACAGCGTGTGTGAAGAATTCTCCGAGTTGTCATTTCCCATGTTAATCAACTCCCAGTGTTCCATGACGAGTCCAGGAGAATCAGAGGATGAGTCGTAACTAACTTCTCGGAAATCGTCTTCAAGCTAAGACTCCTTTCGTATTCCTTTGATTTCTATTATCTGTATTCCTTTACATGCAGAACTCTGTTTCACTGGATTGACATGTGTTTATTATAATTATTAATTTTTATGTTCTTGATCTATGTTCTCATTGATGATAAAGATAATGACTCTAAATATTCATAGGATTAGATTATTATACATTGGACTGGTGAACGAACCACACTAGTTCCTGGACGTATTGAGTTCCAGTAATAACCCCCCAATGTAGGTGTTTGAGGCTTTGATTTAGTTAATTATACAGCCCATTAATTATATAATTGATCATATTCTCTAGCATTTTATCCATAGTTACTGGTTCATCTAGGAATGTTCTAATGATCATGTTTTCTTAGTTTCCCTCTTTACTATAAAAGCGGGTGGTCCTTCGTAATTGATTTTCATTACATTAATATTTAAATAAATAGAGTCAAGCCCCAAATGTCCCACATTATGGTCCTTATCGAACCGGATAAACATAAATTATAATTACAAATACTAATTAGTAATAACTAATCCTTGTGTGATGTAATCAAGACTAACCTTTTTAATTAATTGTGTCTACTAACAACGTAACACATAGGTTAGCCTAAGTCACACCAATTCATTGCTACTTATACCTTATGTATAAGGTAGCACTCGTGGGACAGTTTATTGCCCACAACATTTAGGCCTACACTTCACACTGAAGTAAGAATCTTTAGGTCACCAGGAGCAACAGCTCATAACTTTATATTAATCACTAACACCAATTATGTGTTAACCATCTGGGCTATACAAATGTTTCAATATATGGCTGTCAGCAGACTGTCCATTATAGCCTGAATCCATGTTATAGTTACTGATTCACTCGAGTCAGTGGATCATTAACATTTAGGGATCCAGTATACTAATATAAATTACTGATCTCATACTAGTTAATCATTACTAACCCTGATAACATTTTATTCCACCATTAGGAGTACATTTAGGAGTTAGATAATATTTACGGCAGTAGAATACTTACCAAACACAATTAATTCTCTTGTGTTCATTTAATTTCTTATACACATAATTATACAAGTGTATATTATATAAAATCCAAAAAACCTAAAAACTCAGCACAATTATTTGCACATTATTGCACCACAATATCATCTTTGCCAACCTTTATTAGGTAGCAATTTAGGCTGTGATTGTGTTGAATTTGGCACAAGCATAGACTAAATAATGTTGTAGTTTCTTAAGTAGAAATTCTCACGACTAGGTTTGAGCTAGTTAGTGACACATATATTATTCATTTTTGTGCTGACCCTATCAAGGGTGGGATTAACCATTTATTGTGTAATTATATTTTATTGCATATTTCTATGTATGTCTTTGAGTGTTACTGTAAGTCCACTACCCATCCGAGGCTGATTTAGAAGAGCTAAGCTGAGGAACACCTGTAGTGAGACCAAGGTACCACTCAAATCTTAGTTGCTTATTATTAGGTAGGTAGCTAACCTCTAAATGAGGTAAATTACAACCAGCCTCAAGAAAATACCAGGCTGTCAATAATTATACCTGCTCTACATCAAGGAGCAGACACCATAGCTATACAAATGGCTACATAAGCCCTATCAGGCTCAATTTACCGCAAGAATGAATCCTCTAGAAAGGAATGCAAGATTCTTGAGAACTCTTCAAATTCGCCTAGGAGAACTGCTTATCAGATGTCATCACTGTGTAGAAACTGACCCAGGTGACGTCTACAGACTAGCAAGTTCCATAAGGAACGCTAACCAAAAATATGGTTATATAAAGACTGTAATCGAGTCCCACAGGAATTTACTCCAGGTCGGTCATACTGTCTCAGACCACTTACGTCTGACAGAATCTGATCTTGATAACTATGAACATAACGTTCAAACCAGGTTAGACCGATATAAGGAGGTGCTTGCGAGACAAAATATTCCCGAGTGGATAGAACAGATCATTAATAGACCTACACCCGAGTCAACACTCAGCTCAGATGAAATACTTGAGCTACCTCAAGATGAGGAGAATCCTCTAATCAATACTGATCACTACACAGGATCAACAACTGAAGTTCAACCTTCATTTTCTAACCTCTCATCTAATACAACTTCATGTGATGATTTGTTTACAGAGTCTGATCAATTTTCAGACAGCTCTTCTCAATGTTCCCTGGATTCTATAAGTTCAATACATAAGGCTACTGAATTAACTAGCTTATCACAAGAACCCAGAGAAACAAGTGAAGCTACAGATGAAACAAGTGAAGCTGCAATAATCAGTGAATCTGAACCAGAAAATGATAAAGCTAAGGCTGCAGCAGCAGTCGAAGCCGTAATCAAAGCTGAGGCTAAGCAAGAAGCCTTAAGCAACACAAGTAATGGTCACAATTACTCCCAACAGCCTTCTAAAGTAAGTGCTAACAATGAGAAGACTATTATAATCCTTGTACACCAATTATTAAATTTATCTTCACCAGAACAATCAGTTGACTCTTTACAAGCCTTTAGTTTCCAGCTTGAGTCACTGATAAATTCCTTCAGTAAAGAGGTGGATCACCCAACTGCTGAGTGGATGACAAAAATTGTCATCCAAAGAAAATTGTCTGGTGACACACTTAATAAATTATATGTATACCAGAATGGTAATACCCTGTCAATGCAGGATATATTTACAGGTCTGCGCAATATGAGCAATCATACAGCAGACCAGACAATTAATGCTAAATCTGAATGCACCAAAACTGTACCTACATCAGTTTCCTTACCAGAAACTCCTAAAGTGACACTGTCACTAGGTAACAAAGGTGCTAATAATCAATGTAACAACAATCAGTCAAACACTGATTCATCAGTGAGGCCTAAAAGCCCCACAGGTGCTCCTAAGAGACCTAATAGTCCAAAGAGCACTCCCAAGAGCCTGTTAATGGTTCCCCAGAGTACACCAAGTACTCACAAGAGAATAAATAACAAGCAAATGCAAGCAGCAAAACCATCACAACCTACAGTTACTGTTTTACCTAAACCGGTAACTCCTAAACGAGCTGTAGGATGGGGAATGTGCTTGTTTTGCAATCAAAAACATTCTCTGTACAAATGTACCAATTACCCTAATAGAGACACAAGAATCAGACGACTCAAACAGTTACACAAATGTACTAGGTGTCTCAAATCACATAATGTTAATAGCTGTGACACCCCACTGAACACCTGCAATAGGTGTAGAAGGGGCAAGCATCATGCTGCACTGTGCAAATTAGTTAGGACAAATTATGTCAATCCTAGAATAAGAGGTAGAGAATCTACACCAGTACAGTGCTGCAAGGTGCGAGATGTGTACAGCGTAACTTCACAAGCATCTCAAGTGGATGCTGCCTTGCCTACTGCCCAACTTCAAGTGAAGAACAGAGGAGCCAAGATCACCACACGTGGACTATTTGACCAAGGTTCCCAGAGAACTTTCATTACTCAAAGGGCAGCAGAGGCACTTAATTTACAACCAATCAGACAGGTAAAATTAAACTTGTCAGGGTTCATGATAAATCGAGGAACCCATGAATACTCAGTAGTTCAACCGCTTGTACGACTAGGTAGTTATGCCAAGGCTGTCCAAGCCATTGTTGTAGATCAAATACCTTTAGACTTAAATATTAAGGGTCTGGGGTACACAGCCCACTTCCTGCTGGAACGTGAAATTAATTTGGCTGACAACAAGTTAACGTCTGACCGCCTTAACAATGTAGATGTACTAGTAGGAGCAGACTACTATTACCAGTTCATAACTGGACATGTTAAACGATTGGGAATGAATATGCTCCAATCTGCAGGTGGCTACTTACTTACTGGTAAAGTTCTGAATGTGAACAAGCCTAAGCCTGCCAACAATAATAAATTAGTCAGCAGCAAATCAATTCTCCAGCAGCAAGCTAAAAGGAGAAACACAGCTGAGTAATAAACTCAGATTGAATGTAGTGCAATTAGTGCTCGCCGAGATGTTTCATAGCTCTCAGTGAAAACCAATGGTCTGTACTCAAACAAGTACAAGTCACAGCGACCAAGCCATTGAATTCACTGCAGAGCTAGAATTATTCTCGACAAGTAATAATTGACCACACTCAGTCTTCCTAGGTAAATTGTAATGTTGGGCTAGAGAATCTAGTACTCCCTAGGTAATTAATAATGTTAGGCTAGAGAATCTAGCACTCAATGCCACTGGCATTTCCTGAATTTAGTAATACTATGAAGTCATCAAGCAACTTCTGTAATTATAAATTCACTAGGACCACTGGTCCACTATACTTGCGCTTAAAGGTTTACCAAGAAAACCTTCTTAATACCATGTTTTCTGCACTAAGAGTTAGTGATAAATACTTGCATCAATTTGTTTGAGTTGTTTTTCTTTCGTTTCTGCTTAATTAGTGTAGGAGCGCAGCACGAACAAACTTGCAAACTTACCAATGCGTAAGTGAATTTACAGAGAACTAATAACCCATGAAACGTTTAGGTTGGGAAAATGTTACAAATTATCTTGAATAGGATTAATCGTAGCAGTAATTTAATTTCCAGCAATCTTAGGTTTCTCTTTGTTTAATGCATTATCGTTAAACATCAGCATTGTTAATTAACATGCTTCATGAGCTTAATATAGCTCACCTTAGAATTAACGTAATAATTGAGTGCTTCTTGTTCCCCATGCGCATACAAGCTCAATATTGCTCGCCATGACAATCGAACGCTTTAATGTTCCCCATGCCACGAGCACTGCTCGCCATGATAATTGAATGATGCAATACTCCACCTCGTTAATTCGACCTCACTGTAGCTCACCCTGTTAACACTGTTAACGAGCTCACTGCAGCTCACCCTGTCAACACTGTTTACGAGTTCAATATAACTCACCCTGTTAACCTTGTTAACGAGCTCATTGCAGCTCACCCTGTCAACACTGTTGACGAGTTCAATATAACTCACCCTGTTAACCTTGTTAACGAGCTCATTGCAGCTCACCCTGTCAACACTGTTGACGAGTTCAATATAACTCACCCTGTTAACCTTCTTAACGAGCTCACTGCAGCTCACCCTGTCAACACTGTTGACGAGTTTACTATAACTCACCTTATTAACATACTTAATGAGCTCAATATAGCTCCCAATGTTAATTCGAGTACATTTTTGCTCACAATTAGTTTCGTCCCTTACTTAGGTAGGTTAGAAATTTAAACCATTTATTTAGGTAGGTTTAGGGACTTTAGTTAGTGTCAACTGAGTACTAGCCTAATCTGTACTCACCATTAATTACAGTTGACTATACTTCCAGAGACTGATTTAATAAACTCAATTTCATGTAAAGGTGATTTCGTATTAACAAGTTTACAATGTCAAGCCTATGAGTTGCCATTTAATTAGCTCATAAGTCAGAATGACTAGGCTACTAATCTCACTGTCGACTCAGAATCTTCCTTGATTTTAATGAACAAATCTTTTCAGCTCTCTAATTTTCCACTATCTTAGCTAGTTAGCAAATTAGTTGTACCATCAGTCAGAATGACTACTGCACGGCAGTACACATTAAATTCAATTTCCTCATTTGATTTTGGGGTGATCCTGATGCTGCGTGATGTTATTGTCTAGTAACTCAATAGTTACAAGTCACAGCGACCCTAGACAGTGACCTTACTGTAGTGTCATAATCTCCTTGATCTTAAATGACTAATAATACTTTACTGTATAATTATACAATAGTGTTATCAGTTCTTAGGAACTTATTCTGAGTTTACCTACGATTCAGCAGCTACGTAATACACCATTACATGTCACTGCGACCCTAGTTGTTGAGTTTATTGTGAGCTTTAGAGGGTTCCTGATTACCGATAACTTAATCATTTAATGTTTCAATATTTAATACATGTTTCCACTAAGGGAAACTACAAGCCTATTATAGTTCTTAACTAAGAGCAAATAACTTTACACCCAATTTAAGCAACCATGATGATACTGTGGTGTGGTGGCAAGTAACAAACCATTACAAGTCACTATGACCCAAGACATTCTCATCACAGTAGATTCTCTGTTGTTTGAATTGTGTGATTTAAATTCTTAATTATTGTATAGGCTATAAGTAATTCATAATAACATGTTCCATTTAACCTTACAAATACGGGACATTCGTTACGTGTGTACTAACATACTAATATACTAATATTAATGCCAACTTCGGGATAGGTGTCAGTACTCCACATTACACTACGACCCTAGAATCCTCCCCCCGGAGTTATGTTGGAAATTTCCAACACTAAATACAACACTGTTGTATTCTTATTAATTCTTACTAATTCTACTAATCATTGTAGTGATTAAAATTAACCAAGCGTAGAGTTCACATGTACTAATGATTACATCTGTACAATAAGGCTAGAATTCTTACGTCACCCGACGCCAGTATTGCGTCAGATTCCATTGTAATAAAAACATTTATATCCAGTGTGTCTGAGAATTGAATTTGATTCTCTATAAACAACGGTGTTCTGTGTGATAATTATTTACAGATAAACTGATCCCCAACTAAAGCCAAATAGAGCGTTTATAGTTATAACTGTTATCTGGTAATAAATTTAACGTCACGCGTGAATGCCCTGGAGAGACTTTAATTCATCTCCATTGCTCGTTTCCCATCGTAAAACGGGCAAATAATAATATTTAACTCCTCTGAATAATAAACCCGTCCTTATCCGAGCATTTCAATCACAACTGCGAGAAATGATAATATCCGTAATAAATAATTTGTGTAGCAAACGCGGGACGCGGAGCGGGGAGAGGAGACGCCATTACCCCAGCCACCAGGGTAGACGCCATCAAGAGCTCCAGAAGAAAGTCGCCACTGTGAGGTGTGAAGAACCTTTGCAGACATTAACTTTGCTGGTGTCAGTGTCACTTTACATAACAAGTTGAATTGTCAAGAGATTTAATTTGACATTCGGCCAGAACCTGTTAAATTTGGTTCTATGTAATACCACGTGACCGGCCAGTGAAGCGCGTCAGTATCTAGGATAGGCTGGACACCACGTGTTCTTTATTAAGAAGCCGGAGCCTAGGACTCGAACTTCGGCAAGCCTTAACTTACACAGTGCCCATATTAGCTAAGTACCTTTATCCTTATTTGATGCATCATCTAGGGGGTGGGTTTATAGCTGGGTAGCTTGTCGTGACGCCGTGCGACAATAACAAATTACAGGTCATTATTTACTCTTATTATTAATCTCAATTTCTTGAACATAGATATCTAACAGCTTAATCTGTTGCAACTGAATACCATTTGATTTACAGCGTGTGTGAAGAATTCTCCGAGTTGTCATTTCCCATGTTAATCAACTCCCAGTGTTCCATGACGAGTCCAGGAGAATCAGAGGATGAGTCGTAACTAACTTCTCGGAAATCGTCTTCAAGCTAAGACTCCTTTCGTATTCCTTTGATTTCTATTATCTGTATTCCTTTACATGCAGAACTCTGTTTCACTGGATTGACATGTGTTTATTATAATTATTAATTTTTATGTTCTTGATCTATGTTCTCATTGATGATAAAGATAATGACTCTATAAATATTCATAGGATTAGATTATTATACATTGGACTGGTGAACGAACCACACTAGTTCCTGGACGTATTGAGTTCCAGTAATAACCCCCCAATGTAGGTGTTTGAGGCTTTGATTTAGTTAATTATACAGCCCATTAATTATATAATTGATCATATTCTCTAGCATTTTATCCATAGTTACTTGTTCATCTAGGAATGTTCTAATGATCATGTTTTCTTAGTTTCCCTCTTTACTATAAAAGCGGGTGGTCCTTCGTAATTGATTTTCATTACATTAATATTTAAATAAATAGAGTCAAGCCCCAAATGTCCCACATTATGGTCCTTATCGAACCGGATAAACATAAATTATAATTACAAATACTAATTAGTAATAACTAATCCTTGTGTGATGTAATCAAGACTAACCTTTTTAATTAATTGTGTCTACTAACAACGTAACACATAGGTTAGCCTATGTCACACCAATTCATTGCTACTTATACCTTATGTATAAGGTAGCACTCGTGGGACAGTTTATTGCCCACAACATTTAGGCCTACACTTCACACTGAAGTAAGAATCTTTAGGTCACCAGGAGCAACAGCTCATAACTTTATATTAATCACTAACACCAATTATGTGTTAACCATCTGGGCTATACAAATGTTTCAATATATGGCTGTCAGCAGACTGTCCATTATAGCCTGAATCCATGTTATAGTTACTGATTCACTCGAGTCAGTGGATCATTAACATTTAGGGATCCAGTATACTAATATAAATTACTGATCTCATACTAGTTAATCATTACTAACCCTGATAACATTTTATTCCACCATTAGGAGTACATTTAGGAGTTAGATAATATTTACGGCAGTAGAATACTTACCAAACACAATTAATTCTCTTGTGTTCATTTAATTTCTTATACACATAATTATACAAGTGTATATTATATAAAATCCAAAAAACCTAAAAACTCAGCACAATTATTTGCACATTATTGCACCACAATATCATCTTTGCCAACCTTTATTAGGTAGCAATTTAGGCTGTGATTGTGTTGAATTTGGCACAAGCATAGACTAAATAATGTTGTAGTTTCTTAAGTAGAAATTCTCACGACTAGGTTTGAGCTAGTTAGTGACACATATATTATTCATTTTTGTGCTGACCCTATCAAGGGTGGGATTAACCATTTATTGTGTAATTATATTTTATTGCATATTTCTATGTATGTCTTTGAGTGTTACTGTAAGTCCACTACCCATCCGAGGCTGATTTAGAAGAGCTAAGCTGAGGAACACCTGTAGTGAGACCAAGGTACCACTCAAATCTTAGTTGCTTATTATTAGGTAGGTAGCTAACCTCTAAATGAGGTAAATTACAACCAGCCTCAAGAAAATACCAGGCTGTCAATAATTATACCTGCTCTACATCAAGGAGCAGACACCATAGCTATACAAATGGCTACATAAGCCCTATCAGGCTCAATTTACCGCAAAAATGAATCCTCTAGAAAGGAATGCAAGATTCTTGAGAACTCTTCAAATTCGCCTAGGAGAACTGCTTATCAGATGTCATCACTGTGTAGAAACTGACCCAGGTGACGTCTACAGACTAGCAAGTTCCATAAGGAACGCTAACCAAAAATATGGTTATATAAAGACTGTAATCGAGTCCCACAGGAATTTACTCCAGGTCGGTCATACTGTCTCAGACCACTTACGTCTGACAGAATCTGATCTTGATAACTATGAACATAACGTTCAAACCAGGTTAGACCGATATAAGGAGGTGCTTGCGAGACAAGATATTCCCGAGTGGATAGAACAGATCATTAATAGACCTACACCCGAGTCAACACTCAGCTCAGATGAAATACTTGAGCTACCTCAAGATGAGGAGAATCCTCTAATCAATACTGATCACTACACAGGATCAACAACTGAAGTTCAACCTTCATTTTCTAACCTCTCATCTAATACAACTTCATGTGATGATTTGTTTACAGAGTCTGATCAATTTTCAGACAGCTCTTCTCAATGTTCCCTGGATTCTATAAGTTCAATACATAAGGCTACTGAATTAACTAGCTTATCACAAGAACCCAGAGAAACAAGTGAAGCTACAGATGAAACAAGTGAAGCTGCAATAATCAGTGAATCTGAACCAGAAAATGATAAAGCTAAGGCTGCAGCAGCAGTCGAAGCCGTAATCAAAGCTGAGGCTAAGCAAGAAGCCTTAAGCAACACAAGTAATGGTCACAATTACTCCCAACAGCCTTCTAAAGTAAGTGCTAACAATGAGAAGACTATTATAATCCTTGTACACCAATTATTAAATTTATCTTCACCAGAACAATCAGTTGACTCTTTACAAGCCTTTAGTTTCCAGCTTGAGTCACTGATAAATTCCTTCAGTAAAGAGGTGGATCACCCAACTGCTGAGTGGATGACAAAAATTGTCATCCAAAGAAAATTGTCTGGTGACACACTTAATAAATTATATGTATACCAGAATGGTAATACCCTGTCAATGCAGGATATATTTACAGGTCTGCGCAATATGAGCAATCATACAGCAGACCAGACAATTAATGCTAAATCTGAATGCACCAAAACTGTACCTACATCAGTTTCCTTACCAGAAACTCCTAAAGTGACACTGTCACTAGGTAACAAAGGTGCTAATAATCAATGTAACAACAATCAGTCAAACACTGATTCATCAGTGAGGCCTAAAAGCCCCACAGGTGCTCCTAAGAGACCTAATAGTCCAAAGAGCACTCCCAAGAGCCTGTTAATGGTTCCCCAGAGTACACCAAGTACTCACAAGAGAATAAATAACAAGCAAATGCAAGCAGCAAAACCATCACAACCTACAGTTACTGTTTTACCTAAACCGGTAACTCCTAAACGAGCTGTAGGATGGGGAATGTGCTTGTTTTGCAATCAAAAACATTCTCTGTACAAATGTACCAATTACCCTAATAGAGACACAAGAGTCAGACGACTCAAACAGTTACACAAATGTACTAGGTGTCTCAAATCACATAATGTTAATAGCTGTGACACCCCACTGAACACCTGCAATAGGTGTAGAAGGGGCAAGCATCATGCTGCACTGTGCAAATTAGTTAGGACAAATTATGTCAATCCTAGAATAAGAGGTAGAGAATCTACACCAGTACAGTGCTGCAAGGTGCGAGATGTGTACAGCGTAACTTCACAAGCATCTCAAGTGGATGCTGCCTTGCCTACTGCCCAACTTCAAGTGAAGAACAGAGGAGCCAAGATCACCACACGTGGACTATTTGACCAAGGTTCCCAGAGAACTTTCATTACTCAAAGGGCAGCAGAGGCACTTAATTTACAACCAATCAGACAGGTAAAATTAAACTTGTCAGGGTTCATGATAAATCGAGGAACCCATGAATACTCAGTAGTTCAACCGCTTGTACGACTAGGTAGTTATGCCAAGGCTGTCCAAGCCATTGTTGTAGATCAAATACCTTTAGACTTAAATATTAAGGGTCTGGGGTACACAGCCCACTTCCTGCTGGAACGTGAAATTAATTTGGCTGACAACAAGTTAACGTCTGACCGCCTTAACAATGTAGATGTACTAGTAGGAGCAGACTACTATTACCAGTTCATAACTGGACATGTTAAACGATTGGGAATGAATATGCTCCAATCTGCAGGTGGCTACTTACTTACTGGTAAAGTTCTGAATGTGAACAAGCCTAAGCCTGCCAACAATAATAAATTAGTCAGCAGCAAATCAATTCTCCAGCAGCAAGCTAAAAGGAGAAACACAGCTGAGTAATAAACTCAGAATGAATGTAGTGCAATTAGTGCTCGCCGAGATGTTTCATAGCTCTCAGTGAAAACCAATGGTCTGTACTCAAACAAGTACAAGTCACAGCGACCAAGCCATTGAATTCACTGCAGAGCTAGAATTATTCTCGACAAGTAATAATTGACCACACTCAGTCTTCCTAGGTAAATTGTAATGTTGGGCTAGAGAATCTAGTACTCCCTAGGTAATTAATAATGTTAGGCTAGAGAATCTAGCACTCAATGCCACTGGCATTTCCTGAATTTAGTAATACTATGAAGTCATCAAGCAACTTCTGTAATTATAAATTCACTAGGACTACTGGTCCACTATACTTGCGCTTAAAGGTTTACCAAGAAAACCTTCTTAATACCATGTTTTCTGCACTAAGAGTTAGTGATAAATACTTGCATCAATTTGTTTGAGTTGTTTTTCTTTCGTTTCTGCTTAATTAGTGTAGGAGCGCAGCACGAACAAACTTGCAAACTTACCAATACGTAAGTGAATTTACAGAGAACTAATAACCCATGAAACGTTTAGGTTGGGAAAATGTTACAAATGATCTTGAATAGGATTAATCGTAGCAGTAATTTAATTTCCAGCAATCTTAGGTTTCTCTTTGTTTAATGCATTATCGTTAAACATCAGCATTGTTAATTAACATGCTTCATGAGCTTAATATAGCTCACCTTAGAATTAACGTAATAATTGAGTGCTTCTTGTTCCCCATGCGCATACAAGCTCAATATTGCTCGCCATGACAATCGAACGCTTTAATGTTCCCCATGCCACGAGCACTGCTCGCCATGATAATTGAATTAAATGTTAACGAGCTCATTGCAGCTCACCCTGTCAACACTGTTGACGAGTTCAATATAACTCACCCTATTAACCTTCTTAACGAGCTCACTGCAGCTCACCCTGTCAACACTGTTGACGAGTTTACTATAACTCACCTTATTAACATACTTAATGAGCTCAATATAGCTCCCAATGTTAATTCGAGTACATTTTTGCTCACAATTAGTTTCGTCCCTTACTTAGGTAGGTTAGAAATTTAAACCATTTATTTAGGTAGGTTTAGGGACTTTAGTTAGTGTCAACTGAGTACTAGCCTAATCTGTACTCACCATTAATTACAGTTGACTATACTTCCAGAGACTGATTTAATAAACTCAATTTCATGTAAAGGTGATTTCGTATTAACAAGTTTACAGTGTCAAGCCTATGAGTTGCCATTTAATTAGCTCATAAGTCAGAATGACTAGGCTACTAATCTCACTGTCGACTCGGAATCTTCCTTGATTTTAATGAACAAATCTTTTCAGCTCTCTAATTTTCCACTATCTTAGCTAGTTAGCAAATTAGTTGTACCATCAGTCAGAATGACTACTGCACGGCAGTACACATTAAATTCAATTTCCTCATTTGATTTTGGGGTGATCCTGATGCTGCGTGATGTTATTGTCTAGTAACTCAATAGTTACAAGTCACAGCGACCCTAGACAGTGACCTTACTGTAGTGTCATAATCTCCTTGATCTTAAATGACTAATAATACTTTACTGTATAATTATACAATAGTGTTATCAGTTCTTAGGAACTTATTCTGAGTTTACCTACGATTCAGCAGCTACGTAATACACCATTACATGTCACTGCGACCCTAGTTGTTGAGTTTATTGTGAGCTTTAGAGGGTTCCTGATTACCGATAACTTAATCATTTAATGTTTCAATATTTAATACATGTTTCCACTAAGGGAAACTACAAGCCTATTATAGTTCTTAACTAAGAGCAAATAACTTTACACCCAATTTAAGCAACCATGATGATACTGTGGTGTGGTGGCAAGTAACAAACCATTACAAGTCACTATGACCCAAGACATTCTCATCACAGTAGATTCTCTGTTGTTTGAATTGTGTGATTTAAATTCTTAATTATTGTATAGGCTATAAGTAATTCATAATAACATGTTCCATTTAACCTTACAAATACGGGACATTCGTTACGTGTGTACTAACATACTAATATACTAATATTAATGCCAACTTCGGGATAGGTGTCAGTACTCCACATTACACTATGACCCTAGAATCCTCCCCCCGGAGTTATGTTGGAAATTTCCAACACTAAATACAACACTGTTGTATTCTTATTAATTCTTACTAATTCTACTAATCATTGTAGTGATTAAAATTAACCAAGCATAGAGTTCACATGTACTAATGATTACATCTGTACAATAAGGCTAGAATTCTTACGTCACCCGACGCCAGTATTGCGTCAGATTCCATTGTAATAAACACATTTATATCCAGTGTGCCTGAGAATTGAATTTGATTCTCTATAAACAACGGTGTTCTGTGTGATAATTATTTACAGATAAACTGATCCCCAACTAAAGCCAAATAGAGCGTTTATAGTTATAACTGTTATCTGGTAATAAATTTAACGTCACGCGTGAATGCCCTGGAGAGACTTTAATTCATCTCCATTGCTCGTTTCCCATCGTAAAACGGGCAAATAATAATATTTAACTCCTCTGAATAATAAACCCGTCCTTATCCGAGCATTTCAATCACAACTGCGAGAAATGATAATATCCGTAATAAATAATTTGTGTAGCAAACGCGGGACGCGGAGCGGGGAGAGGAGACGCCATTACCCCAGCCACCAGGGTAGACGCCATCAAGAGCTCCAGAAGAAAGTCGCCACTGTGAGGTGTGAAGAACCTTTGCAGACATTAACTTTGCTGGTGTCAGTGTCACTTTACATAACAAGTTGAATTGTCAAGAGATTTAATTTGACATTCGGCCAGAACCTGTTAAATTTGGTTCTATGTAATACCACGTGACCGGCCAGTGAAGCGCGTCAGTATCTAGGATAGGCTGGACACCACGTGTTCTTTATTAAGAAGCCGGAGCCTAGGACGCGAACTTCGGCAAGCCTTAACTTACACAGTGCCCATATTAGCTAAGTACCTTTATCCTTATTTGATGCATCATCTAGGGGGTGGGTTTATAGCTGGGTAGCTTGTCGTGACGCCGTGCAACAATAACAAATTACAGGTCATTATTTACTCTTATTATTAATCTCAATTTCTTGAACATAGATATCTAACAGCTTAATCTGTTGCAACTGAATACCATTTGATTTACAGCGTGTGTGAAGAATTCTCCGAGTTGTCATTTCCCATGTTAATCAACTCCCAGTGTTCCATGACGAGTCCAGGAGAATCAGAGGATGAGTCGTAACTAACTTCTCGGAAATCGTCTTCAAGCTAAGACTCCTTTCGTATTCCTTTGATTTCTATAATCTGTATTCCTTTACATGCAGAACTCTGTTTCATTGGATTGACATGTGTTTATTATAATTATTAATTTTTATGTTCTTGATCTATGTTCTCATTGATGATAAAGATAATGACTCTATAAATATTCATAGGATTAGATTATTATACATTGGACTGGTGAACGAACCACACTAGTTCCTGGACGTATTGAGTTCCAGTAATAACCCCCCAATGTAGGTGTTTGAGGCTTTGATTTAGTTAATTATACAGCCATTTAATTATATAATTGATCATATTCTCTAGCATTTTATCCATAGTTACTGGTTCATCTAGGAATGTTCTAATGATCATGTTTTCTTAGTTTCCCTCTTTACTATAAAAGCGGGTGGTCCTTCGTAATTGATTTTCATTACATTAATATTTAAATAAATAGAGTCAAGCCCCAAATGTCCCACATAACTAAGAAGCTTCAAGAATTCCTGAGTGTGGTTAATTTTTACCATAAGTTTATCCCTCATTGTTCTGACATCCTGAAACTTTTATATGACCTCCTGTGTGGGTGTAAGCAGGCGTCCAAAGTACCCCTGCCATGGTCACCAGATGCAGAGGTGGCGTTCACTAACTTTAAACAGGAGCTAGCTCAACTCACTCTCCTCGCCCATCCAGTATTCGATGCACCATCTTGCCTCTCAGCGGATGCCTCCAACGCTGCTATAGAAGCAGTACTCCATCTATTTATCGACGACTCCTGGCGACCCATTGCTTTCTTTTCAGCAAGCTTAATGCTGGCAAAGACAAAATACAGCACATTTGACAGGAAACTCCTTGCTATATATGCAGCCATTCAACACTTTAGGCATTTTCACAAGGGACGTGACTGCCACGTCTTCACCGACCACAAACCACTGGTTGATGCCCTGGCAGCAAAAAGAGATTCCCACTCGCTGTGAGTCACTCAACACTTCAGCTATATATCCCAGTTCACAACTGACATCAGGTACGTGAAATGGACTGAGAATGTCGTCGCCGATGACCTCTTTCGACCTGGCTTGTTTGCACTTTTTCCTGCGACAATCCACAACGACTACGCAGAAATTGCTAGAGCCCAGCGACAGGACCTGGAACTCCTACAATTGAGCACCACTTCCTCAGCACTTCGGCTCCTCGACAAACCTGTCCCTAACTCCGAGGATACTATCACACGTGACACGTCTCATTGGCATCCTACGGCCATATATTCCAAAGACCCATCGGCTGAGGATCTTCACAGCTCTCCATTCCTTGGCTCACCAGGGCATCCGAGCTACACTACAACTCCTGACCAAATGGATGGTATGTTCAGGAATTAACACGGATGTTCGAAGTTGGGCTTGCAACTGTCTCCAATGTAGCCATCAAATATACATCGACACACACAGACCCCGCTTCAGAGCTTTCTGTTACCATCGTCCAGATTTGAGGCGGTGCATGTGGATATTGTCGGTCTATTTCCTCTGTCCGGTGGGTGCTCATACCTACTCACGTGTGTTGACCCTTTTCCGCGGCTAGAGGCAGCTCCTATGGTGGAGATGACAGCTGATCTGATCATTCCAACACCATACAATGATCTGATGGACTCGTCAGCTTTCATTGAGTAGCTTCGGAGGGCGATGTCACAGATCCACCATACGACGCCCCGTCACCCATCTACATACCCTGGGACGTTCTCTCTGCTAGCCATGTGTTTTTGAGGGTTGACGTGGTGCGTCGGCCTATTCAGAAGCCATACGAGGGACCTTTTCGGGTGCTGTCGAGAACTCCAAAAACCATTACTATCGACTGTCGGGGTGCTGACGTGGTGGTTTTGATGGATCGTGTGAAAGCAGCACAGCTCCCACACCAACAAACTAAATCCCCACCATCAGCAGACCCTCTTCCTGAAGATGTACCTACGGATTTCTTTTATCTACCGTTAACATCTCCAGATCCGAGCCTTCTAGCGACGGCATGGACGACAGTGGCGGCGACGTCAACATGGAGGGTCACACTACTCGTACTGGACGCACCATGCACCGCCTGCCCGTTTCCTGGACTCTCTGGTACCTCGTCGCCTGTGGAGAGAGAGGGGGGGGGGGAGTACTGTAGTGACTTCAGTACTCCCTACAACAAGGCCGAGTTCAGAGAAAACGGCAGAGGAGCAGAGGTTAGGCAACCGACCAGCGGTAGAACAACAAGTGGACGAACACGAGATCTGGGGCCAGATTCACGAAGCAGTTACGCAAGTACTTACGAATGTGCACATCTTTCCTCAATCTTTGACGGCTTTAGTTATATTAATTATACAGTTTACAAGCATAAAAACTTCCCAATCAACTGTTCTTATTCTTATAAACAGCCTCCTGGTGCTTCGGAGCTCATTACCTGTTTGATAATTGTAATCAAAGACGCCAAACATTGAGAAAAAATGTACAGGGTCGTAAGTGCTTGCGTAACTGCTTCGTGAATCTGGCTCCAGACACTTTCTGACACCCTCTTTGAACTTTTAGAGTTATAGAATATATGTGTGTGGATCAGAGACTTGTGTTTACTTTACCCTTGTCTGGTGGATATTAGGGCACTAAAACACTATGTTAAAAACACCTCGAACGCTGTTTATGTAGGACAGGCGTAAATCTGTGCAGTTATGTTTGTAGGTTAGATTAGCATTTTATAAGCACTACAATCACCTTCTGTGGTTGATTGTTCAATAAATCACTGAAGTATATGCTAACAGATTTCTAACCCAGTCCATGGAGGACAGAAGAAAATTTATATATGCTGGTTAGCATTGTAAATGTGTGACCACATTTGTGGTAGAAAAAAATAATAAAAAATAATGCTCCTTCAAACATGTACAAAACAATTATCACAACATGAATAGTCAATCAAAATAAATGAAAAAATTACAAATTCGCTCCTGCAGAACGATTATCGCTAAGGAAAAGTGGAGAGAGGCTCAAAGTTACAAGATCATACTGTCGCAGATCAGCAGCTGTCTGCCTCTTGTGTCCTAGGCTTCCACTAAGGCCTATCTGGGATTTCACACAATTCTCCTATGCACTTCACCATGCCACTTATATCGTGTCGTTGTACAGTTGACTAGAGAGCGTTTGAGAACATCCAGCCCATAGTGCATGGGGGAATTGTGTGAAACCCCGGTTAGGCTTCAGTGGAAGCCTCGGGATTCTCGTGGGGGCAGTAGCAGTCCAGGTTGCAATTCTTAAACCATGTCGTGATACAGTCATTATTGTTGTTACTAGGCGTCACTATAGGGATTAACAGGAGTCGTTATTGTTGTTACCAGACACCAGTATGGTGATTAACAGGAGTCACTATTGTTGTTACCAGACACCAGTATGGTGATTAACAGGAGTCACTATTGTTGTTACCAGACACCAGTATGGTGATTAACAGGAGTCACTATTGTTGTTACCAGACACCAGTATGGTGATTAACAGGAGTCATTGTTGTTGCTACCAGGCATCAGTATAATGTTTCAGGAGTCGTTATTATAGTTACCAGGAGCATGGTGAGGTGATAATATTCAAGTAATCTATGAGTAGCTGAATGCAATAATCTAGGCAGAAACAGGTTTAAAACCTTTTTTATTTAGTATAAATAATCACTGCATTTCATAATAAAAACAAATATTTAATACAAGACACTAATAAAAATATTCACTATAAAATAACTATCTACAGGCTCACCATAGCCCGTGTTGCTTGGAGCTTTTGGTTCCAGGTAGCGAATCTTTAACAACATTCACTATGATTTTCAATTAGAGTGAGACCAAGTTGGAAAAACTATACTAAGAACTTGGAATAATATCGGAAAGATACACAGATGAGCATCATAAATATTATAGGATGAGATTGGTTTAATTAAATTAAACAATTGGTTTAACACTTTAAAGCGCGAGGGCCCCGTGAAAAAAAACTAGCGCATTGTGCGCCCGGCGTTTTGGGCTCTTGATCGTAAACACCAAAAAGTGTGTAATCTTTTCGCTCTCCTGATACCAATTCTCGAGCTACGTATTTCATTTTGGTATCAATGTGTTGGCAATAAAATTCTCTACAAGATCATATGTATAACATGTCACTAAAGCATTAGCTATCCCACCACGAAATAAATAAAACGTAGATCACACGCTGTGACGCCCAAACAGCAACAAAATGTTCATACTCTTTTGTTTGTTGTCAGCTCCAAATTAGTCCTACAGCGTTATATTTTATATCACTGAACTCGCAATAAAATTCCCTGCACAGACATATGCATATAAATGTAGAATCATGATCGCTGCCAACACAAGAGTGTGTGAATTGGGCGATTACCCTCGTTGTGTCACCAACTCAATAGTCTCTCCTCTAAGTTACAATACAATGCCGTTTTCTCAAATAGGCCATGTGCCTATTAGAAAAAACGGACATTTAATGGCAAACATTTTCATACTAACCCCAAGTCGATCAAATAAGAATTGGATTTTATATGTTTTTTTTTAAATCGGCCAGCTATTTACGGCGCGGTTGCGGAACCCGTTAGCCGAGTGGGCCGTATATTTACGGTCCGGTTGCGTTTAATTTGAATTGGTTTGTGGCTTTGAAATTAAATAGACTCCTGCTCATATCCGTGAATAGACATGTTAAATAGACTCAGTATATCCCTGAGTCTGTAGGTTTAATATAGATTCACTGTTCACCTAATCTATTGACTCATTGAGAAAGCTTTCCGTCAGGTACGAGACGCTGGAGTACCAGCACCGCATGCGGCCTTGTATCTCCCGCCTGCTGGTGCCCTCTATCTACCCGAGCCTCAAGGACCACTGCTCGGTTCACCAGTATCCTCACGTCAAGGGCATCACCACTGATATTTTCTTTATTGCTCATTCTCATCATGAGAAAAAAGTAAGTAACGATATTATCTAATAAAACTCAAATATTAATTCCGAAATTCGCCTGAAAAAGAATTTTGAATTGGTTTGTGGCGCTTTGAAATTAAATGTAATAATGTAGTAGGCTATTTTATCTGAGTGTAATAGGCTAGTTTATCTTAAAATTATATAATGATTTAATGAATCATATTGCAAATATTCATATGTATTTAGAGTCAAAAGACCAGTTTAATTTCTGGTCTTTTGACTTTCTGGTCTTTCAAAAGACCAGTTTTATATATATATATATATATATATATATATATATATATACCGGTTTTATAAGACCAGTTTTATGTATGTATATATATATATATATATATATATATATATATATATATATATATATATATATATATATATATATATATATATATATATATATATATATATATATATATATATATATATTGTTACGGTGCCCTCTCCTATTTCTTTCGTTTGCCGGCTTAAAGAGTCATATCAGCTCTCCCTACTGATTCTCTGAGGTTCAGGGAGTCTAATGATATATGTGGCGACCAGACCGGCTGCCAGTAAAAGGAAAGAAGTTACATTATAAGTTGTAAATAAAGGAAAATTGGCGCCCTGTTATAAAATGAAACAGTATCCCCTACGGCAGATGTGACCTTTTGGAAGGGACATTAGTCGATCGCGGATTGGTCGACGTAGGTCGCGGGCGACAAATCAGGGCCCGCCATGACGTCACCGAGTGCCCCGGGCGGCGCCAACGTCAGAGTTGTACTGACCGTGGAAGCGACAGGACGCGCCTCGGTCTGCTCTCAGGGATTGGAGGCTCTGCAAGCCTTGTTCAGTGGATTTGAGCTGGCTGTCGCAGCCATCATAGTTATTGGAGACCCTGCGCTTCTGGGAAGCCAAAGAGGAACCAAGTTCAGTGAGCAGAGAAGTGCCAAACTTGGAAAATAGTCGGCGACGACGCTGGGCGGCGCCGCTGGCTGGACGTTGAGGTCTGGAAGGTGGGCGAGCAAGCCTAGCTGTGACTGGGGTCACATCCACTGAGAATCTTGGAAGGACGACACCGTGCCTAGGACAAGGAGCGACGCCCTGTGGGAGAGGCGAGTGTGGGGAAAAATAGTGATTAGCTCAGCGCCCATCGATGAACCAGGATTGGGGCAGCTGAATCTCAGGGATTGGAACGGCGACGACGCGAAGGCTTCACGACACCTGAGGGCCTGTGGAACGTCCTGGATCGTCGAGGATCGACCCAAGGAAGCGTGGGAACCTCACACCATCGAGGGACAGGCGTCGTGAGCCAGGAGTGTAAGGTAGATCATTTTTCCCTCCCATTACCCCTTGTATGAGTAGGCTAGTTAGGCCACAATATTTACTCGTGTATGTGGCAGCAAGACTTTATTACTTTAATAGTAGAGTAGGCTGCAAGGCAGCTTGTGTCCAGGACT
This sequence comes from Procambarus clarkii, assembly GCF_040958095.1. Lineage (NCBI taxonomy): Eukaryota > Metazoa > Arthropoda > Malacostraca > Decapoda > Cambaridae > Procambarus > Procambarus clarkii. Next base: position 22,180,747 of record NC_091187.1, read on the forward strand.
GTCAGAGAGGACAGTGTGTATGGATGGCAGGACAGTGAAGAAGAGGTGCCGACGTGGTGAAGAGGCCCTCCTGTGAGAGTGTGAGACTCCGGTCTTCCTGCCCATTTGAAGGAGTGTTGGAGGTCGTGGAAGAAGAGGCTGACGATCTCCAGACTCATTATCCATATTCCATATTCATGTATTACTTGTGAGTGTGTGTGTGTGTTCATGTAATTTGCGTCAGTAAATCCACACATTTTATTACTGTGTTTGAGTGCGCCTCCATTTATGATATTTCTCTATGAGCATACATTTCTGGCTACCAACAATATATAATACACCCACTGAACTGCATTGCTGGGGTGCAGATATAATAACCCAGCTGGCGACCTTGCTAAGAGGAAGATAGAGAAGACAGGCGGGAAAGGAGTTCCTGCAACCTTTTTTTGTCTGGCAGGCAAGGCTCAGGGAGGTTATGGTTATAAGGTAAGCCTGAGTCTTCCTTCACTCCCCCACGGGTCTAGGCCGGAACTGTTAACAGCAGTTTCCCCGTGTTTGACTGAAGGGCTTCCAGGGTGAATCAGTGGCACCCCCTTTGTGGTGGAAGCAAAGACCTGCGGAGGTGGGCATTGTTGGTCCTCTCTTGTGTGACCAAGGAGACTCCGGTGAATCCAGGGAGTCGGAGGGGCTGAGTATTTGGGCCTTTGAGCCCCTAGTGGCCGAGTGTTAGCAGAGCCCCGGACCGCCCACCCCCACGTGACAATATATATATATATATATATATATATATATATATATATATATATATATATATATATATATATATATATATATATATGACCGAAAAAGTAAGATTAATAATTCTAACACGAATTTTCTCAATCTTTCGTACATTTCTTTTCACTGTTGGAGGTAATTCAAAAATCAATTCTCCAAAATTCATTTTTATTTCTAGTCTGACGAGACACGAGCGTGTTTCGTAAAACTTATTACATTTTCAAAGACTTTAGTTTACAAATACACAACTGAATAGAACTTACGCATCTCCGATTTTGTTTATATCTACATTTGAGTGAGGTGGATGGGGTGAGGTGGCATTAATAGGGTATTAATTTCATCAACACAAGACAGAACAAGAGGTGGCATTAATAGGGTATTAATTTCATCAACACAAGACAGAACACGAAACAATGGGTATTGAAATGGAAGTGATTGTAGAAAGCCTATTGGTCCATATTTCTTGATGCTTCTATATTGGAGCGGAGTCTTGAGGTGGGTAGAATATAGTTGTGTATTAATTGGATGTTGATTGCTGGTGTTGACTTCTTAATGTGCAGTGCCTCGCAAACGTCAAGCCGCCTGCTATCGCTGTATCTATCGATTATTTCTGTGTTGTTTACTAGGATTTCTCTGGCGATGGTTTGGTTGTGGGAAGAGATTATACGTTCCTTAATGGAGCCCTGTTGTTTATGCATCGTTAAACGCCTAGAAAGAGATGTTGTTGTCTTGCCAATATACTGGGTTTTTTGGAGCTTACAGTCCCCAAGTGGGCATTTGAAGGCATAGACGACGTTGGTCTCTTTTAAAGCGTTCTGCTTTGTGTCTGGAGAGTTTCTCATGAGTAGGCTGGCCGTTTTTCTGGTTTTATAGTAAATCGTCAGTTGTATCCTCTGATTTTTGTCTGTAGGGATAACGTTTCTATTAACAATATCTTTCAGGACCCTTTCCTCTGTTTTATGAGCTGTGGAAAAGAAGTTCCTGTAAAATAGTCTAATAGGGGGTATAGGTGTTGTGTTAGTTGTCTCTTCAGAGGTTGCATGGTGTTTCACTTTCCTTCTTATGATGTCTTCGACGAAACCATTGGAGAAGCCATTGTTGACTAGGACCTGCCTTACCCTACAGAGTTCTTCGTCGACTTGCTTCCATTCTGAGCTGTGGTTCAGAGCACGGTCGACATATGCGTTAACAACACTCCTCTTGTACCTGTCTGGGCAGTCGCTGTTGGCATTTAGGCACATTCCTATGTTCGTTTCCTTAGTGTAGACTGCAGTGTGGAAACCTCCGCTCTTTTCCATGACTGTTACATCTAGAAAGGGCAGCTTCCCATCCTTTTCCATCTCGTAAGTGAAACGCAGCACGGAACTCTGCTCAAATGCCTCCTTCAGCTCCTGCAGATGTCTGACATCAGGTACCTGTGTAAAAATGTCGTCAACATACCTGCAGTATATGGCCGGTTTCAAGTTCATGTCGAATAAGACTTTTTGCTCGATGGTACCCATGTAGAAGTTTGCAAACAGGACACCTAGGGGAGAACCCATGGCGACCCCATCTAAATGCTTATACATGTGCCCATCCGGGCTCAAGAAGGGTGCCTCTTTAGTACAAGCTTGGAGTAGTTTCCTTAGAATATTCTCGGGTATGTCGAGAGGAGTACAGGCTGGATCACGATACACTCTGTCGGCTATCATCCCGATTGTCTCGTCCACAGGTACGTTGGTAAACAGCGATTCTACATCCAACGAGGCTCTTATCCCTGTGGCCCGTGTGCCCCGCTGTAAGTCAACAAATTCCTTTGGAGACTTCAGGCTGAAGGCGCAAGGAACATAAGGAGTCAGCAGGCCGTTGAGTCGCTTCGCCAGTCTGTACGTGGGTGTGGGTATCTGGCTAATGATTGGCCGAAGTGGGTTTCCAGGCTTGTGTGTCTTGACATTTCCATACGCATATCCAGGATTATATTCCCCAATGATCTTTGGCAGGTGGAGTCCGGATTTCTTGGCGTTCACAGTTTCGATCAGTTTGTTGACCTTTGCTTTCAATTCGGCTGTAGTGTCCTTCGTTACCCTTTGGAACTTAGTTTGGTTAGAGAGTATGAGGTTCATTTTCGCCAGATATTCGTCTTTTTTAAGAATGACATATATTGGCGACTTGTCACCTCTCCTGACAACTATCTCCTTGTTCTCACGAAGGCTTTTAGCTGCCACTTTGAGCTCGGGGGACAGTATGGTGCTTCTGTAATTGCCTCGATTCTTTCCTCCTTCTGCAATAAGTTCTGCTTGTAAGGTATCTTTGGTAGTGACCTTCTTTTGTGTCTCGAGGTCGAATATGTCGTCCAACAGAATTTCCAACTCTACTTTCCGGGCCATCTCACTCGGTCTGGACATAACGTGACAGTTTATGCCCAGATTTAGGAGAGTGACTTGGTCCTCAGTGAGGTTAATTCCTGCAAGGTTCAGGAAGGTCGTGGAATTGGTCAATTCCTCTTGGTCGTGGAATTGCCATAGGTTCTCCATATAATGTTGTAAGTTTCTTGATAATCCTTGTTTCAGTGCTGAGGTGATGTCGGTCTGTGAGGATGTCGAGGTGTTGTTCAATGCGGGAACGGATACTTTCGTCGATGTTGCTATTTCTCCACTCGTTTGTAGCATGAAGTAGTTGCGTTTTGTTGTCTTTGATTTCATTCTCTGCCTTGTATATCTGATCACGAATCAGATCCTGGTGATATTTTATCGTGAAGGCTTGATTCCTTGCTGCTGGGTCGTGCGCTTTAATATTATTATATTTTGGTAGCAGTCTTTCCTGTAGACATATATTATTAAATATGACCGAAAAAGTAAGATTAATAATTCTAACACGAATTTTCTCAATCTTTCGTACATTTCTTTTCACTGTTGGAGGTAATTCAAAAATCAATTCTCCAAAATTCATTTTTATTTCTAGTCTGACGCGACACGAGCGCGTTTTGTAAAACTTATTACATTTTCAAAGACTTTAGTTTACAAGTACACAACTGAATAGAACTTACGCATCTCCGATTTTGTTTATATCTACATTTGAGTGAGGTGGATGGGGTGAGGTGGCATTAATAGGGTATTAATTTCATCAACACAAGACAGAACAAGAAACAATGGGTATTGAAATGGAAGTGATTGTAGAAAGCCTATTGGTCCATATTTCTTGATGCTTCTATATTGGAGCGGAGTCTTGAGGTGGGTAGAATATAGTTGTGCATTAATTGGCTGTTGATTGCTGGTGTTGACTTCTTGATGTGTAGTGCCGCGCAGACGTCAAGCCGCCTGCTATCGCTTTATCCATCGATGATTTCTGTGTTGTTTACTAGGATTTCTCTGGCGATGGTTTGGTTGTGGGAAGAGATTATATGTTCCTTAATGGAGCCCTGTTGCTTATGCATCGTTAAACGCCTAGAAAGAGATGTTGTTGTCTTGCCTATATACTTGGTTTTTTGGAGCTTACAGTCCCCAAGAGGGCATTTGAAGGCATAGACGACGTTGGTCTCTTTTAAAGCGTTCTGCTCTGTGTCTGGAGAGTTTCTCATGAGTAGGCTGGCCGTTTTTCTGGTTTTATAGTAAATCGTCAGTTGTATCCTCTGATTTTTGTCTGTAGGGATAACGTTACTATTAACAATATCTTTCAGGACCCTTTCCTCCGTTTTATGAGCTGTGGAAAAGAAGTTCCTGTAAAATAGTCTAATAGGGGGTATAGGTGTTGTGTTAGTTGTCTCTTCAGACGTTGCATGGCGTTTCACTTTCCTTCTTATGATGTCTTCGACGAAACCATTGGAGAAGCCGTTATTGACTAGGACCTGCCTTACCCTACAGAGTTCTTCGTCGACTTGCTTCCATTCTGAGCTGTGGCTGAGAGCACGGTCGACATAAGCGTTGACAACACTCCTCTTGTACCTGTCTGGGCAGTCGCTGTTGGCATTTAGGCACATTCCTATGTTCGTTTCCTTAGTGTAGACTGCAGTGTGGAAACCTCCGCTCTTTTCCATGACTGTTACATCTAGAAAGGGCAGCGCTCAAGTGTCGCGTCAGACTAGAAATAAAAATGAATTTTGGAGAATTGATTTTTGAATTACCACCAACAGTGAAAAGAAACGTACGAAAGATCGAGAAAATTCGTGTTAGAATTATTAATCTTACTTTTTCGGTCATATTTAATAATATATGTCTACAGGAAAGACTGCTACCAAAATATACTAATATATATATATATATATATATATATATATATATATATATATATATATATTATATATATATATATATATATATACATTATATATATATTTATATATATATATATATATATATATATATATATATTTATATATATACATTATATATATATATACATTATATATATATATATATATATATATATATATATATACATTATATATATATATATATATATATATATATATATATATATATATATATATATATATATATATACATTATATATATATATATATATATATATATATATATATATATATATATATATATATATATATATATATATATATATATATATATATATATATATATATATATATATATGTGTGTGTGTGTGTATATCACGAAAATAAACACATGATTAAGAATGTGACAATGTCAGACCACGGAGGAAAATGAAACAGGAATTTCCTTAAGTACTTTCGTATATTAAATACATCTTCAGAAGGACCTTCTGAAGATGTATTTAATATACGAAAGTACTTAAGGAAATTCCTGTTTCATTTTCCTCCGTGGTCTGACATTGTCATATATATATATATATATATATATATATATATATATATATATATATATATATATATATATATATATATATATATATATATATATATCAACAAATTTGTCCCATTGCCTAAGAGACACTTGGTGTCTCGGGTAAAAGTGCCGCTAGTTTTTGAAAGAGTTGGGTTCTAAGCTAATTGAAACAACGAGAGACTCTAGAGCCGCCAGTTTCCTCTTTCAGCACCTTAGTGTGGTGATCCAGAGAGGAAACGCACACTGCATATATGGTTCCTGCCAGCCATATGAGGAGCTGGAGGAACTCTATAACCTGTAACAAGTAGCCTTGTACCCTGCATGTAATCAATGTTGTAACCCTTTTTGTGTAACGAAGTTTTAATTCAAATAATATGACAAAATATGTCAAATATAGGGGGAGGGGGGAGGGGGGGTGGTAGGAGATGACAATGTGTAAGTGAATGTGGATGGCTCACAAGGCTCCCGCTTTGAGTGACACCGGGTGACTAAGTGACTCAGTATCCCTGACTAAGTGGCCTTATACTCAGTATTCCTGACTAAGTGGCCTAATACTCAGTATTCCTGATTACAGTCAGTGTTCCTGATGAAGGTCCACTAGTCAGTGTTCCTGATGAAGGTCCACTAGTCAGTGTTCCTGATGAAGGTCCCCCTAGTCAGTGTTCCTGATGAAGGTCCCCTAGTCAGTGATCCTGATGAAGGTCCCCTAGTCAGTGTTCCTGATGAAGGTCCCCTAGTCAGTGTTCCTGGTGAAGGTGCCCCTAGTCAGTGATCCTGATGAAGGTCCCCTAGTCAGTGTTCCTGATGAAGGTCCCCTAGTCAGTGTTCCTGATGAAGGTCCCCCTAGTCAGTGATCCTGATGAAAGTCCCCTAGTCAGTGTTTCTGATGAAGGTCCCCTAGTCAGTGTTCCTGATGAAGGTCCCCCTAGTCAGTGTTCCTGATGAAGGTCCCCTAGTCAGTGTTCCTGGTGAAGGTCCACTAGTCAGTGTTCCTGATGAAGGTCCCCTAGTCAGTGTTCCTGGTGAAGGTCCCCTAGTCAGTGTTCCTGATGAAGGTCCACTAGTCAGTGTTCCTGATGAAGGTCCCCCTAGTCAGTGTTCCTGATGAAGGTCCCCTAGTCAGTGATCCTGATGAAGGTCCCCTAGTCAGTGTTCCTGATGAAGGTCCCCTAGTCAGTGTTCCTGATGAAGGTCCCCCTAGTCAGTGTTCCTGATGAAGATCCCCTAGTCAGTGTTCCTGATGAAGGTCCCCTAGTCAGTGTTCCTGATGAAGGTCCACTAGTCAGTGTCCCTGATGAAGGTCCACTAGTCAGTGTTCCTGATGAAGGTCCCCCTAGTCAGTGTTCCTGATGAAGGTCCCCCTAGTCAGTGTTCCTGATGAAGGTCCCCCTAGTCAGTGTTCCTGATGAAGGTCCACTAGTCAGTGTTCCTGATGAAGGTCCCCTAGTCAGTGTTCCTGATGAAGGTCCACTAGTCAGTGTTCCTGATGAAGGTCCCCTAGTCAGTGTTCCTGATGAAGGTCCACTAGTCAGTGTTCCTGATGAAGGTCCCCTAGTCAGTGTTCCTGGTGAAGGTCCACTAGTCAGTGTTCCTGGTGAAGGTCCCCTAGTCAGTGTTCCTGGTGAAGGTCCACTAGTCAGTGTTCCTGATGAAGGTCCCCTAGTCAGTGTTCCTGGTGAAGGTCCACTAGTCAGTGTTCCTGGTGAAGGTCCACTAGTCAGTGTTTCTGGTGAAGGTCCCCCTAGTCAGTGTTCCTGATCCCTAGTCAGTGTTCCTGGTGACGGCCAATATGTCCGTGTGTCAGGCCGCGATCTCGTAGTCCAACACTGTAACAAAGTAACATATGTATATCATGCCTTGTGTTGTGGTCTGTTTGTCATATACCGTCTTGAGAGTATTGTGTCCAACTCGTCAAGTAACACCTCACAGTACAACAAATATCACCAGTTGTTTCCATTTAATGAAGCTAAAGCCTTGGTCCTTGACTAACAAATCTTTGAGAGTAGTACTACGATACATGAAGCAATACGCGAGTCATTATGTACTGTTGCAGGGTGCAGGTGACGAGAGCAACAGTCACGAGAATGTCCACGAGGCTGAGCTGATGCTGGCGTTGTGCCGCCACCTCATGCTTCAGGGCTACAGCCCCTCAGACGTCACCATTCTCACTCCCTACACTGGACAGTTCTTTCTTCTCAGGAAGGTAATTTCTTTTACATTTATTCTCATGTGTAAGACAATGAAGAGCGACGGTCTCGTCTCCATAGTGTCCACATGGTTGGGCACTAGCGTTCCTGGGGAAGGAAAGAATGGTGCCCAACCACTTGAACTAGACGGTAGAGCGACGGTCTCGCTTCATGCAGGTCGGCGTTCAATCCCCGACCGTCTAAGTGGCTCTGGCACCACTCCTTCCCCCCCCCCTTCCCATCTCAAATTCTTATCCTGACCCCTTTCCCAGTGTTATATACTCTAATACCGGCGCCTGACAGTTGGGTGGACAGCGCTTCGAATTCGTAGTCCTGAGATTCCGGGTTCGATCTCCGGTGGAGGCGGAGACAAATGGGCAAAATGTTTCTTTCACCCTGATACCCCTGCTATCTAGCAGTAAATAGGTACCTGGGAGTTAGACAGCTGCTACGGGCTGCTTCCTGGGGGTGGAGGCCTGGTAGAAGACCGGGCCGCGGAGACACTAAGCCCCGAAATCATCTCAAGATAATAGCTTGGCGCTTTCCCCCCCTGCTAGTTTCTTTCCCTTCTAGTGTTGTAAGGTAAAAATGTATTTCATTTTACTATAAATTTTAGGTTTTAAAGTTTGACTATAGTGGGTTTCGTGTCCTTCGTCTATATGTGTCACAACAGAAAGAATAATGATATTGGAGAGATATAAGAATTTTGCACCAAGATTGTAACCTTTTTAAAATAGTCTGGATGTCTATCACAACTTATATCTGTGTACCTTGTCATAAAAGTATTAGTGTGTACGTCTGGTATTATACTGCACGTGTACAGGAAGTAATGTGTATTTTTATCAACCAGAATGTTTGGTAATATGTTGATTGTTATATATATATATATATATATATATATATATGTCGTACCTAGTAGCAGAACGCACTTCTCAGCCTACTATGCAATGCCCGATTTGCCTAATAAGCCAAGTTTTCATGAATTAATGTTTTATCGACTACCTAACTTTTTCGGCTACCTAACCTAACCTAACCTATAAAGATAGGTTAGGTTAGGTTAGGTAGGGTTGGTTAGGTTCGGTCATATATCTACGTTAATTTTAACTCCAATAAAAAAAAATTGACCTCATACATAATGAAATGGGTAGCTTTATCATTTCATAAGAAAAAAATTAGAGAAAATATATTAATTCAGGAAAACTTGGCTTATTAGGCAAATCGGGCCTTGCATAGTAGGCTGAGAAGTGCGTTCTGGCTACTAGGTACGACATATATATATATATATATATATATATATATATATATATATATATATATATATATATATATATATATATATATATATATATATATATATATATATATATAATCACTAAGAACTCTATATGACCCTGCCAAGATTCGAACCCATGCCGTCCAGGATCACACCTAAACATACACAGTACCGTGACCACCACACCAAGGATCTAAGACAATCATTGGTGCATTAGTCACAGTATTAAACGGAAGAAAGTATAATTAAAAATATTATTTCAAGTGGAGTGAAACCGACAGCCCCAGACCAAAGATTGGAATTCATATTATACTGTAAAACAAAGAGGACTGCTGATTTAACACTTAAGAACAGCCCCAATGAACAATACAACTCTCCACGAAACAAACATATACCAATTTACACGCCCCAATGAACAATACAACTCTCCACGAAACAAACATATACCAATTTACACGCCCCAATGAACAATACAACTCTCCACGAAACAAACATATACCAATTTACACGCCCCAATGAACAATACAACTCTCCACGAAACAAACATATACCAATTTACACGCCCCAATGAACAATACAACTCTCCACGAAACAAACATATACCAATTTACACGCCCCAATGAACAATACAACTCTCCACGAAACAAACATATACCAATTTACACGCCCCAATGAACGATGTCACCTTCGGTCTTCTTATATTGGTATGACCATTATAAAAAAAAAGTTTACGAATGAATACAGAAATATAAGTAGTGTGTCGGAAAGGAACAATGACAATTGTATTGCTTCCAAATCAAAGAAACATTCAAAACTCCTGCATGACCATATAAGATGGAAAATGACAGTGAATGACCAAGTGAGTGACTTTGCTACCAAAAAGGTGAGAGCCAGTATACAGAAAATGATAAAGAAATTTATGAGGACTTAATGTCAGCCTCCAGGGAGTGTTCAGCCTCCAGGGAGTGTTCAGCCTCCAGGGAGTGTTCAGCCTCCAGGGAGTGTTCAGCCTCCAGGGAGTGTTCAGCCTCCAGGGAGTGTTCAGCCTCCAGGGAGTGTTCAGCCTCCAGGGAGTGTTCACTACAGAGCCTGAACAGCTCCCAGAGTTAGAAGAGAAGTCAACACCTCACGAGAGACTATTAAATATTGAGGTACCAATAGAGGAAGTAAGAAAGCAGTTACTGTTACTAGACGAAACTAAAGCTATTGGGCCAGATAAAGTATCATCATGGATGTTGAAAGAAGCGGCACAAGTCCTATGAATACCTCTAGCAATGATCTTTTTTGAGTCACTTATAAAGGGAAAATTGCCCAGCTGCTGGAAGACGGCAAATGTCTTCCAGCACCTTCCAGTATATCTACAAAACATATATATAGAGAAGAATCACTTAACTACCACCCAGTTCACTCACAAGCATCCTTTGCAAAGTACTCGAAAGAATAACAAGGGAAAGACTAGATGCACACCTATAAAAAAATTGGTATGTAAGCAAAAATTAACAAGGCTTTATAGAAGTGAAATCATGCCTGGCGAACCTCCTGGAGTCACGGGCTCACCATAGCCCGTGCTACTTGGAACTTTTTGTTCCAAGTAGCGAATCTTAAACAACAACAACTCCTGGAGCTTTATAATAAGGTAACGAAAATAAGGCAAGAGAGAGAAGGTTGAGTAGATTGCGTATTTCTGAACTGCCAAAAAGTCTTTGACACAGTACTGTACAGATTACTGTACAAACGCAAGAGGTAGGCGGGAGTAAGCGAACACGCACAAATATGAGTAAGAAATTACCTAACAGACAGGAGCCAGAGAGAGAGAGAGAGAGTGAGGGGCGAGGAGTCGGACTAGCATAGAGTTACAGGCGGAGTTCCTCAAGGATAGCTGCTGAGATCCATACTATTCCTCACTTATGTAAGTGACCTGACCGCAGGAATTGAGTGCTGTATGTCGCTTTGGAGACTATGCAAAACGGATGAGAAGAGTTGTGACAAATGAGGATTGTAAGATTCTCAATGATGATTTAAATACGCTTCAGAGCTGGTTCGAGAAATGGATGCTAGAGTTCATCACCAGGAAGTGTAAGAAGATGGAAACGGGAACAGGAGCAAGGAGGCCGATAGGATAGTAGACGATGAAGGGGGAACTACCTCACTGTAACGACTAGAGAAAAAGACCTGTGAGTGAACATAACTTCAAACATAATTCCAGAGTTTCATATGAATAGAAGAACGCCAGAACTTTCTTCATGAACTTAAGCTAAGAGGCCTTAAATTTAGACCATGGTATACCGCCTAGGTAAGCCCAGTTTTAGACTACGCCGCCCCATGCTTCCTACACACAGGAAACAGCCCATAACAGCTGTCTAACTCCCAGGTACCTATTTACTGCTAGGTAACAATGGCATCAGGGTGAAGGAAACTCTGCCCATTTGTTTCTGCCTAGTCCGGTAATCGAACCCGGGCCACAGAATTACGAGTCCGGCGCGCTGTCCACTCAGCTACCAGACCTCTTATACAGTGTGACAATTTGTGCAGTGTGTGCACAAATTAGAGGAAGAGACGAGTGCGAGAGGACTAGGTTTGCTCGAGCTGTCAAGAAGAGGAGACACGATCTGCACTGATGTGTCACTCGTGTCAGCACAGTCAAGCTGGCCGCTCATCCATTCCCCGCACCAGTCAAGCTGGCCGCTCATCCATTCCCCGCACCAGTCAAGCTGGCCGCTCATCCATTCCCCGCACCAGTCAAGCTGGCCGCTCATCCATTCCCCGCACCAGTCAAGCTGGCCGCTCATCCATTCCCCGCACCAGTCAAGCTGGCCGCTCATCCATTCCCCGCACCAGTCAAGCTGGCCGCTCATCCATTCCCCGCACCAGTCAAGCTGGCCGCTCATCCATTCCCCGCACCAGTCAAGCTGGCCACTCATACTTTTATATATATTTGGTTACATGTATGACGCACAGCAACATGTATATGTATTAAGTACTACAGCATATATGTGTATGAGATATTTCAACAAGTATGTGTATGAGATATTTCAACAAGTATGTGTATGAGATATTTCAACAAGTATGTGTATGAGATATTTCTGCAAGTATGTGTATGAGATATTTCTACAAGTATGTGTATGAGATATTTCAACAAGTATGTGTATGAGATATTTCAACAAGTATGTGTATGAGATATTTCTACAAGTATGTGTACGAGATACTATAATATAATCGACCGTAAAGCCAGGAAGCATCATATTAATTAATATCGCGCTTTACATTCCATTTACTGTCTAGTGTGTCTGTGTTTATTTAGGAATTGAAGACAAAATTGTTATAAGATTTATCTCAAAAACAGATTGACAGTTGTACTATTTTGAGCTGGCTCGTCTTTCACGACACTAATGCATTATGTGTTTGTACCTGCAGGTACAACGCAAGTACCAGGTGTGTCACGCCGTGAGGATAAGTGTAGTGGATAACTTCCAAGGTGAGGAGAGTAATATTATCCTCTTATCGCTGGTACGCAGCAATGAAGAGCAAAAAGTTGGGTTTCTAAGTTCTGATAACCGCGTGTGTGTGGCGCTCTCCCGAGCCAAACACGGTCTGTATATCACTGGAAATATGGACCAACTGAGGATGTCAAGCGACTTATGGAAAAAGGTCGAGGCTGATCTTTCTGCAGATGAATCTTTGGGTAAGTCGCTTACTCTGAGGTGTGAGAACCACAGAGACCAGATGATGTCAGTAACGACCGGTTTGGATATCCTGAGAAAGAGTCCTGAAGGAGGTTGCCTGAAGCCTTGTTCTTCATCTCTGCCAAAATGTGGTCACAGTTGTCCGATGATCTGTCATATTAGTGACATGGAACACAGGGAAGTCAAGTGTCGACTACCCTGTCCAAACACATTGTGTGAACGGGATCATCCATGCCCTGGTGAATGTTGGGAAGCTTGTGAACCTTGTAGGGTACACGTGCCCAAGACTCTGCCCTGTGGGCACACTCACCGTGTCCTATGTTGTTCCTTCAATAAAGAATTCAAATGCCCAACAATTGTTGAGAAAGATATACCAGCCTGTGAACACCGTGTCAAAATGCCTTGTTTCATGGCTCCAGAAATGTTTACTTGTCCTGTTTCATGTGCAAAACAGCTCGAGTGTGGTCATACATGCAAAAAAAATTGCCATGTTACAAATGATCCAGATCATACTTCTTACAAATGTAAGGAACAATGTTCTCGGTTACCGAAAGACTGCTCAAGGGACCATCCTTGCAAGATGCTCTGCCATGAAGAGTGTAAAGTATGCACCATAATAATTAAGAAAAAGGCGGTCTGCGGCCATCAGCACGAAGTTCAATGTTGTGTGCCCAAAGAAGACATAAAATGTTACCAAAAATGCAGGAAGATGTTGGAGTGTGGTCATCACTGTCCCAAGAAATGCTTCGAGAAATGTGGAGGATGCCAAGTGAAAGTTAAGAAAGTGATTCCTGACTGTAATCACGAAATACAGGTAACTTCTGTAATCCTAAATTCTTATAATATTAAGTTATTTCATATAATACTAAGTTGTATGGTAATGTTGTTGAGGTTCTATGTCTTTTTTCCTGATTCCAAAGATTTTAAATTTTTTTTGGTAAAATCTAGTAACTTGGTTCCATTTTTATATTTATGACTGACTGTGAAAACAATGAAACTTTACCTTTTTGTATACATCAATTCCTAGACACGATTAATTATTTTTAATTCAGTCTTTACAGGAAGCTTAATATCGTCAGTTCATATGTATAACTTTATTGAAGTTATCACATTAAGGTGAAATATTCCGTATTATCTTTAATGATTTTCAAGGTCTAATATGTACTCACCTAATTGTGCTTGCGGGGGTCGAGCTTTGGCTCTTTGGTCCCGCCTCTCAACTGTCAATGAACTGGTGTACAGATTCCTGAGCCTACTGGGCTCTATCATATCTACATTTAAAACTGTATATGGAGTCAGCCTCCACCACATCTCTGCCTAATGCATTCAACCTGTTAACTACTCTGACACTGAAAAAGTTCATTCTAATGTCCCTGTGGCTTAATTGAGTACTCAGTTTCCACCTGTGTCCCCTTGTTCGCGTACCGCCAGTGTTGAATAGTATATCCTTGTCTACCCTGTCAATTCCCCTGAGGATTTTGTAGGTAGTGATCATATCTTCCCTCACTCTTCTGTCTTCCAGTGTCGTAAGATGCATTTCCCGCAGCCTTTCCTCGTAACCCATGCCTCTTAGTTCTGGGACTAGTCTAGTGGCATACCTCTGAACTTTTCCAGCTTCGTTTTGGGCTTGACAAGGTACGGGCTCCATGCTGGGGCCGCATACTCCAGGATTGGCCTTACGTATGTGGTGTACAAGATTGTAAACGATTTCTTACACAGGTTCCTGAAGGTTGTTCCTGTGTGTGTGTGTGTGTGTGTGTGTGTGTGTGTACTCACCTAATTGTACTCACCTAATTGTGCTTGCGGGGGTTGAGCTCTGGCTCTTTGGTCCCGCCTCTCAACCGTCAATCAACTGGTGTACAGATTCCTGAGCCTATTGGGCTCTATCATATCTACATTTGAAACTGTGAATGGAGTCAGCCTCCACCACATCACTTCCTAATGCATTCCATTTGCTAACTACTCTGACACTGAAAAAGTTCTTTCTAACGTCTCTGTGGCTCATTTGGGTACTCAGCTTCCACCTGTGTGTGTGTGTGTGTGTGTGTGTGTGTGTGTGTGTGTGTGTGTGTGTGTGTGTGTGTGTGTGTGTGTGTGTGTGTGTGTGTGTGTGTGTGCGTGTGTGTGTGTGTGTGTGTGTATACTCACCTAGTTGTACTCACCTAGTTGTGTCTGCAGGATCGAGCATTGACTCTTGGATCCCGCCTTTCGAGCATCGGTTGTTTACAGCAATGACTCCTGTCCCATTTCCCTATCATACCTGGTTTTAAAATTATGAATAGTATTTGCTTCCACAACCTGTTCCTGAAGTGCATTCCATTTTCCCACTACTCTCACGCTAAAAGAAAACTTCCTAACATCTCTGTGACTCATCTGAGTTTCAAGCTTCCATCCATGTCCCCTCGTTCTGTTACCATTCCGTGTGAACATTTCGTCTATGTCCACTCTGCCAATCCCTCTGAGTATTTTATATGTTCCTATCATGTCCCCCCCTCTCCCTTCTTCATTCTAGTGTCGTAAGGCACAGTTCCCTCAGGCGCTCCTCATACCCCATCCCTCGTAGCTCTGGGACGAGTCTCGTTGCAAACCTCTGAACCTTTTCCAGTTTCATTATATGCTTCTTCAGATGGGGACTCCATGATGAGGCGGCATACTCTAAGACTGGCCTCACGTAGGCAGTGTAAAGCGCCCTAAATGCCTCCTTAGGTTTCTGAATGATGTTCTAACTTTTGCTAGTGTAGAGAACGCTGCTGTCATTATCCTATTTATATGTACCTCAGGAGATAGATTAAGTGTTACGTCCACGCCCAGGTCTCTTTCGCGCGTTGTCACAGGTAGGCTGTTTCCCTTCATTGTGTACTGTCCCTTTGGTCTCCTATCTCTAGTCCCATTTCCATAACTTTACATTTGCTCGTGTTGAATTCCAGTAGCCATTTCTCTGACCATCTCTGCAACCTGTTCAGGTCCTCTTGGAGGATCCTGCAATCCTCATCTGTCACAACTCTTCTCATCAACTTTGCGTCATCCGCAAACATCGACATGTAGGACTCTACGCCTGTAAACATGTCGTTAGCATATACAAGAAATAGAATTGGTCCCAGCACCGATCCTTGTGGTACTCCACTTGTTACTGTTCGCCAGTCCGACTTCTCGCCCCTTACCGTAACTCTTTGGCTCCTTCCTGTTAGGTAGTTCCTTATCCATGCTAGGACCTTTCCCCCCACCCCCGCCTGCCTCTCGAGCTTGAACAGCAGTCTCATATGCGGTACTGTATCAAAGGCTTTTTGACAGTCCAGAAATATGCAGTCTGCCCAACCATCTCTGTCCTGTCTTATTCTCGTTATTTTATCATAGAATTCCAGAAGGTTTGTTAGGCACGATTTCCCTGTCCAGAACCCATGTTGATGTTTGTTCACATGTTTGTGTGTGTGTGTGTGTGTGTGTGTGTGTGTGTGTGTGTGTGTGTGTGTGTGTGTGTGTGTGTGTGTGTGTGTGTGTGTGTGTGTGTGTGTGTGTGTGTGTGTGTAGTCCTAAACTCTTTATTGAAAAATGTAGAAGACCAATGCGATCTCCTCGTGGTTGTAATATCCGCATATTAGTTACAGATGCAGCTTTACGGCTAAGAAAACATTTAATAATCCTAGCAGTAGAGTAAATCAGAGTTTCAGAAATGTGTTCATTCTCCCAAGAGCTAAAACCGTAGCACAAAGCACCAGCACTTATGAGCACTATTACTAACTTATTATGTTATTGTGACTTAGGGCGTGGTGTCCCTAATCTTTCTGGGCTTCAGTGGTGGTCACGGAGACAGGCAATTCTCCCTGGCCCGAAAAAGTAAGATTAATAATTCTAACACGAATTTTCTCTATCATTCTTACGTTTCTTTTCACTGTTGATGGTAATTCAAAGATCAACTCTCCAAAATTCATTTTTATTTCTAGTCTGACGCGACACTTGAGCGCGTTTCGTAAAACTTATTACATGTTCAAAGACTTTAGTTTACAAACACACAACTGAATAGAGCTTACACATCTTCGAGTTTATATCTACATTTGGGTGAGGTGGATGAGGTGAAAACAAACTTTCAACAATGGGTATTGAATGGGTATTAAATTCAAACACAAGACAGAACACGAAACAATGGGTATTGAATGGGTATTAAATTCAAACACAAGACAGAACACGAAACAATGGGTATTGAATGGAAGTAATTGTAGAAAGCCTATTGGTCCATATTTCTTGATGCTTCTATATTGGAGCGGAGTCTTGAAGTGGGTAGAATATAGTTGTGCATTAATTGGCTGTTGATTGCTGGTGTTGACTTCTTGATGTGTAGTGCCTCGCAGACGTCAAGCCACCTGCTATCGCTGTATCTATCGATGATTTCTGTGTTGTTTGCTAAGATTTCTCTGGTGATGGTTTGTTTGTGGGAAGAGATTATATGTTCCTTAATGGAGCCCTGTTGCTTATGCATCGTTAAACGCCTGGAAAGAGATGTTGTTGTCTTGCCTATACACTGGGTTTTTTGAGGCTTACAGTCCCCAAGAGGGCATTTGAAGGCATAGACGACTTTGGTCTCTTTTAAAGCGTTCTGCTTTGTGTCTGGAGAGTTTCTCATGAGCAGGCTGGCCGTTTTTCTGGTTTTATAGTAAATCGTCAGTTGTATCTTCTGATTTTTGTCTGTAGGGATAACGTTTCTACTGACAATATCTTTCAGGACCCTTTCCTCCGTTTTATGGGCTGTGGAAAAGAAGTTCCTGTAAAATAGTCTAATAGGGGGTATAGGTGTTGTGTTAGTTGTCTCTTCAGAGCATGGCGTTTCACTTTCCTTCTTACGATGTCTTCCACATACTTAATAATATATGTCTACAGGAAAGACTGCTACCAAAATATACTAATATATATATATATATATGTCGTACCTAATAGCCAGAACGCACTTCTCAGCCTACTATTCAAGGCCCGATTTGCCTAATAAGCCAAGTTTTCATGAATTAATGTTTTTTCGTCTACCTAACCTACCTAACCTAACCTAACCTAGCTTTTTTTGGCTACCTAACCTAACCTTACCTATAAATATAGGTTAGGTTAGGTTAGGTAGGGTTGGTTAGGTTCGGTCATATATCTACGTTAATTTTAACTCCAATAAAAAAAAATTGACCTCATACATAGAGAAAAGGGTTGCTTTATCATTTCATAAGAAAAAAATTATAGTAAATATATTAATTCAGGAAAACTTGGCTTATTAGGCAAATCGGGCCTTGAATAGTAGGCTGAGAAGTGAGTTCTGGCTACTAGGTACGACATATATATATATATATATATATATATATATATATATATATATATATATATATATATATATATATATATATATATATTAAACAAAAAACAGGAAATTCCTTAAGTACTTACGTATTTATTAATACGTCTTCAGAAGGATGGATACTACATGTTGTTTTAGATTCAGCCACTCGGTACCAAAAATTGCAATTTGCATGGGCTATGGAGAGCCAGTAGTGGTCTTACCTGGCACAGGAGTGGGGCTGTATCAGGAATATTACTGGTTGATTGATAAATAAATATTAAGCCACTCAAGAGGTGGCACGGGCATGAATAGTCCGTAAGTGGAAGATTTTTTTGAGTGAATGTAAACTGTGTGCTGAGGTCGCATTAAAATCGTCAGTCCCTTACTATGCGGCTGCTATCGCGGGGGTGGAAATATGAGGGTGTCCAGCTGCTGGACACTTTTCATTACCAGAGAAGTGACAGCATTGATGGCTTCAGTGTGGTTACTGCAAGATTCAGGGACTCTTAAAGCTCTTCTAAGGTCGTTAGTTGCGTCACATTCCAGGAGATAGTGAAGTAAGGGCTTGTCTTTAATTTTTTGGCAGAAGATGCATTTCCACTCTCAGGGGTCACTAATTTCCCAATTGCATATGTAACCTAGACGTAGTCTATATAACCAAACTGCTATTTTCCTGTGGATTGCTTTCGGGATATTTAACCTGTCTAACATGGTGGCCTGAAGATACTATATTGCAGAGGGGGAACCTTCTGCTACTCTCTGGAGTAGATGGGCTTTGTCGAGGTATGAGAGTTTGTTGGTGATGATGTTTTTTATGTACTCTAGGCTGGGTTGGATTGTCGTATGTATCACTGAATGACGAGTTGCCAATTTAGCAGTTTCAGTGGCTTTTTCCTTTAATGGGATTCCAATATGGGATGTGATCCAGTTTAGGGCGATGTTGAGTCCTTTGCCTTTAGCTACTGCTCCTTGATACAAAATGGTGGTAATTATTTCCACATTGTCTGTCCACTGCTTCTTTTCTAATATTTGAAGTGAAGCTTTTGAGTCTGTGTGTTTAATTGCATTTTGAATGTTTTGTGCAATCACATGCGAATGCCCGTTGTATGGCAAACAGCTCAGTTTGGGTTGATGATACTGGTCCTCCCAGTCTCCAATATGCCTGTTCGCTGTCCGTGCAAAGAGCAGCGCAGCACTCTCATATTCTGTGTCCACCGATCCGTCTCTGAAGATGTGGGTGGCTCTCGCTACTGCAATGTTATACATTTGCTTTTCTATAATGCGCCTTAGGATTGTTGGATCATACACAGCCTTTCTCATTGGTAGACTTTCTGTTACTATTTTGAAGGTAGGCTCCTCCCACGATGGAGAACAAATGGAGTTTGGGTGTGGTTGATCACATCCTCTATCAAGAATCATGCTCTTTAACTGTAGTCTGTTTAGGACTTCTCCCGCTCTGGTAGCTCAAGAGTTTCCGTTGTGTTGGCCAAGTCCAACCACCAAGGCCGGTCGTACTGGGACTGGATCAGGGGAAATAATTATCTTACTGATAATCGTAGCTGTTCTATGAGATATGCTTTCTTGAAGAGAGGACACACCCGTTTCCAGTGTTAGAGTTTCAAGCCTGGTCCACATAGTGGCTCCCAGGGCAGGAGCATAACTTTGTTTAGTGCCACTTCAAGCTTTTTCCACTGTTGTTGTGATAGGCTTGTGAGTGCAGGTGCGGCATAGTCGATCACTGATCTGACTGCCCAAACATAATATATATATATATATATATATATATATATATATATATATATATATATATATATATATAACAACAAGGTTATATATATACATAACAATATATATATTGAAACAACAAGGGACCCAAGAGCTGCAAGCTTTCTTTTCCAGCGCCTCAGTGTGGCGATACAGAGGGGAAATGCGCACTGCATCCAGGGTTCCTGCCCGCCATCTGAGGAGCTGGAGGAACTCGACAACCTATGATAACCATCTTTGTAACCCATATGTAACTCCTTTTTTGTAACAAAGTTCAAATACAGTAAATATATATGTGTACATACAATAGAATGGGGGTGGTAGGAGAAGATAATATTAGTGTTCAGTGAGAAACCACAAGGTCTCCTCTGAATACTTTTTATTTTTATTTATATATATATATATATATATATATATATATATATATATATATATATATATATATATATATATATATATATATATATATATATATATATATATATATATATATATTTATATATATATATATATTTATATATATATATATATATATATATATATCTATATAAATATATATATATATATATATATATATATATATATATTTATATATATATATATACATATATATATAATAGACGATTTAAATGCGACCTTAGCACACAGTATACATTCACTCCAAAAAAATCTTCCACTTAGGGGCTATTCATGCCCGTGCCACTTCTAGGGTGGCTTAATATTCATCAATCAATCAATCAGTAACATTCCTGATACAGCCCCACTGATACAGCTTGCATGGGGAGGCTGCTTCAGAATCACACACGTGTGTTAGCGAAAAATATTTCTTTGTTATTTTAGACTTGAGTTTTTTTTAATACACTTATGTTGCACATAAGTACACTTAGCAGACTGGGCTCACTAAGATCCTCAGATATAATCCACCCCTTCATACTTCCCATGTAATATACAGTCCACATTAGCGTAGATTGATGAACAAGAATTTAATTAACAAGAATCAATAATGATTTGAATTCGGCTCTTACAAATGCGAAAGTGCTGTCCAGTCAACGAGCCCACATGTGCTCATAATAAGGACGCATCTCATACTCAAATGGAATCCAACTAGTAAGACTACGAGCTCGTTTTTTCAAGCCAGAGTTGAAAATCTCCTCGGATGAAGGTGAGTGAAATGTTATTTAGCACACTTCTGAAACCATTCTAATTCATTGCTCTGTGGACTTGCTTACCAGGTTATGTGCTGTAACGTCAACAACGAAGTAAACTGCCCAATTGCTGTTGACAAAATGATACCAGGCTGTCACCATAGCGTCAAAATGGCCTGTTACATAAAGCCAGAAACACTTCCATGTCCCACTACCTGCGACATACGGCTTGAGTGCGGTCATAAATGCATAAAGATTTGCCATATTACAGAAGATCCAGATCATCTTAATTACCAATGTAAACAACAATGTACTCGCCTATTAGAAGGCTGCTCAAAGGACCATCCTTGTAAAATGCTGTGCCATGAGGACTGTAACAAGTGCACAATTATAATTAAGAAAGATGCAATCTGTGGCCATCAACACGAA